>NC_080671.1:258424470-258699470 GCF_030247195.1 Topomyia yanbarensis | reverse complement strand
TACTGTTTTGGTTTCGCATACGTCAAGCCGTGCCCTAAAGAATGCTCATCGATGTTTCTCTTGTTAACCCGTCGAATTTTTCATTCGCTTTTCTAATATCGTGTACAGTCGATAGCTAGCAACTAACCCGTCGTTCCAGAAAGCTTTATACGCGGCAGCCTTCTCCGCGTAAACGTCAGAGCACGTCCCACCACGGGTTGGGAGAACGTTTTTGTGTGTTCAAGCCGGGTACTCGTTTCGTCTGATTTTGAATCGCGGTATCGAGAATCGATTTGGACAAAAATTGTACTCTTCCTTCGGGGGAAGTACCTGTGTCGAATCGATAGTTTTGGATATCGCGGCAGCGTAGTTCTTCCAAACAATGTTTCGTGTAAGGTCATAGGGAACATTGATTGGCTCCGAAGGTCTTTAACGCGTGGTTATTGCAATTACAATCGGCAAGTGGTCACTACCGTGGGAGTTAGATATTACCTCCCACTTGCAATCTAACCGTAGTGATGTCGAGCATAGAGATATGTCCAGTGCACTTGCTTGCGCTGGTGGTCCAGTTAGGGACCATTCATAAATTACGTAACGCTTTTAGGGGGGAGGGGGTTCGACAAGTTGTTACATATTGTGACATAGGGGGAAGGGCGAGTAAGCTAGATCGTTACCTAACATGTTTTTACCGAAGAACATTTTTTTTCAAGGATTTTGTTACGTAATAGGAGAGGGGGGGATGAAGAAACTTGTGACAATTTGTTACATGGGGGGGAGGGGGGAGTCAATTTTGAGCAATTTTTGCGTTACGTAATTTATGAATGGTCCCTAGTCCGTGTCATTTCCCCTGTGTTCAGAATTGTCATATTGAAGTCATAAAGGCCTTAACTTGTCGAGGATCGATTGTCATCGTACAGACAGCACCACCGCGTACCGTGAGAGTTCTAAGAAGCAGGCGGAGCGATATCAGGTACACACAGAAAAATATATTGTAGATACAACAATATTCTGGTTCAATTTCAACAATAATTATTATTCATTCGTTATCGAGCACTCAGTCGAGATAGAAGTCTTTTGTCATCGGTCCGTACACTCTATAGCGACAAATAGTGTTAATCCGCGTTCAAGGTTATTTACACTCTACGCCTAGTTGAGGTTTCAGTATTTTTTCCTTTCTTTTGTGTTTCTGTTTCTGTACCGTTAGCCGGTCAGTGAAGTGAAGCAGTGTTCTTGTAGTAAGCCGTCTGGATACCGTTACCTACACAAGCTAAGTATTAGTTTTCGTTTCCCCTTCTTGGTTGTCTTAATAACGTGCACTGGGCAATAGGCCCGTGCAAAAATGACTTCCCCTGACGGCGGTTCGTCTCAAGGTGAGATGGACGTCGAAACAAAATCGGCTCCCCGGCTCAAAGTATATCCGAGCTCGGCCACCGGGCCATTTGTGATCTTCTTTCGGACCAAAGAAAAAAAGTGTTTGAATCTGTTGCAGATTTCTCGCGTTCTGACAGACCGGTATTCGGCCGTGACAGAAATATCGAAAATTCGCCCTGATAAGCTTCGGGTGGTTGTTAACAGTTCAACTCAGGCAAATGATATTGCTGGCTACGAGCCCTTTACGAGGGAGTACAGGGTGTATATTCCAGCTAGCAGGGTTGAAATCAGTGGGGTCGTTTCCGATTCGAGTCTGAATTGCGAGGACCTGCTAAAATATGGGACTGGCTGTTTCAAAGACCCCATGCTTAAGCCAGTGAAGATACTGGAATGCACACGTTTGCATTCAGCATCAGTCGCAGCTGACGGGAAGAAAACATACGTCAACTCAGACTCTTATCGGGTGACCTTCGCCGGCTCTGCCCTGCCCAATTACCTCCTCTTTGACAAGGTTCGTCTACCTGTTCGCCTCTTTGTGCCGCGGGTCATGAACTGTACTAATTGCAAACAATTGGGACACACAGCCTCCCATTGTAGCAATAAAGCCCGCTGTGGGAAATGCGGTGGGAATCATGCGGATGATTCCTGTGGTAGAGATGTCGAAAAGTGTCTCTACTGTGGGGGAAACCCACATGATCTCCCTTCATGCCCCGCGTACAAACAGCGCGAGGAAAATCTTAAGCGTTCCCTTCAGGGACGCTCTAAGCGATCTTTTGCAGAAATGCTTAAGATAGCTGCGCCACCTGTCTCTACGAACATCTTTACCAGCTTGTCTACTGACGAAGGCGACTGTGATGAACCCCAGGAGGGAACATCTTCTGCTGTGCCTAGAAGTAGTAAGAAAAGGAAGAACATTTCCTCTTCCAAGCTTCGTCGTAAAGGCCAGAAGGTGTCTCTTCATGGTCCCCCTAAAATGAATACTCAAGGAAGTACTGTTGTAAAACCGAAGCAAGTCGCTCCCGGTCTCAGTAACCTGAGCTCAGCAAAGGAGTTCCCAGCACTTCCAGGAACATCAAAAACCCCAAGTGTTCCCATATCTCAGCCAGAGAAAGAAAACAGTGCTGGCTTAATAAATTTCTCTGACATTGTGGACCGTATTCTTACAGCGTTGAACATTTCTGACCCCCTTAAAAGTATCTTGATAAGCTTTCTCCCCGCACTAAAAACATTCTTGATGCAGTTCACTGCGAAATGGCCCCTCCTTTCAGCGATTGTATCCTTCGATGGCTAATTCATCGAACGAGGTCAAGGATTTAATCACTGTTCTACAGTGGAATTGCAGAAGTATTATCCCGAAAATCGATTCGTTTAAAATCTTACTAAATAATTTGAAATGCGATGCATTTGCCCTATGCGAGACATGGCTCACTTCAGTAATAACCCTACACTTTCACGATTTTACTATTATTCGCTTGGATCGAGAAGACTCTTACGAAGGAGTACTTTTGGGGATCAAAAAGTGCTATTCTTTCAATCGGATCAACCTCCCCTCGACACCAGGCATTGAAGTTGTCGCTTGCCAAACCAGAATTAAAGGCAAAGACCTTTGCATTGCTTCCACCTACATCCCCCCTAGAGCCTCAGTTAGCCACCGATGGCTTTGCGATATTGCGGAACTCCTCCCCGCACCGAGGCTAGTTTTAGGTGACTTCAACTCCCACGGCACGGCATGGGGTTGCCTTCATGACGATAATCGATCTACCCTACTCCATGAGCTTTGCGACAACTTCAATATGACCATTTTGAATACGGGTGAAATGACACGGATTCCTGCCCCTCCAGCGCGTCCGAGCGCCTTAGACCTGTCCCTCTGCTCGACATCGCTGCGGTTAGATTGCATGTGGAAGGTAGTCTCTGATCCCCACGGCAGCGACCATCTGCCAATCGTAATTAATATTGCTAACGGTTCAGGGCCACCGAATACAATCAATGTTTCGTATGACCTCACACGAAATATTGATTGGAAGAGCTACGCGTCCGCGATATCCGAAAAAGTAGAATCGACACAAGAGCTTCCTCCGGAGGAAGAGTACGGGTTCCTGGCTGGCTTGATTCTCGATACCGCGATTCAAGCTCAGACTAAACGCGTACCAGACGCGAATTCACGCGGGCGTCCTCCCAATCCATGGTGGGACAAAGAGTGCTCAGACGTGTACGCGGAGAAGGCCGCTGCGTATAAGACCTTCCGGGACGACGGGCTGTCAGCTAGCTACCGACAGTACGCGATGGCGGAAACGCGCATGAAGAGTTTGATAAAATCCAAAAAACGTAGCTACTGGCGCCGGTTCGTCGACGGACTAACGAGAGAAACATCGATGAGCACTCTTTGGAGTACGGCCCGGCGCTTACGAAACCGAAACAGTAACAATGAGAGCGTGGAATATTCAAAACGTTGGATATTCGATTTTGCCAAGAAGGTTAGTCCGGATCCCGCCCGTCACAGAAGATCTACCGTGCCGCGTTTCCTCACAATAACGCGAACGAAACACCGTTTTCGATGGTGGAGTTCTCACTTGCTCTCTTATCATGTAACAATAAAGCCCCAGGGCCAGACAGAATCAAATTTAACTTGTTAAAGAATCTGCCAGACTCTGCCAAGAGACGCTTGTTGAATTTATTTAATAAGTTTCTTGAGGGTAATATTGTCCCTCATGACTGGAGGCAAGTGAAGGTCATCGCCATTCAAAAACCAGGAAAACCAGCCTCCGACCACAACTCGTATCGACCGATTGCAATGCTGTCCTGTATCCGAAAGTTGTTCGAGAAAATGATCTTGTTTCGCCTCGATAATTGGGTTGAAGCAAATGGCTTACTGTCAGATACACAATTTGGTTTCCGCAAAGGCAAAGGGACGAACGATTGTCTTGCGTTGCTCTCAACAGAAATTCAAATGGCCTATGCTAGCAAAGAGCAGATGGCATCAGTTTTCCTAGATATAAAGGGGGCTTTTGATTCAGTTTCTATCAAAATTCTTTCCGAGAAGCTGCACCAGCATGGTCTTTCACCGACTCTAAACAACTTTTTGCTAAACTTGCTGTCTGAAAAACATATGCATTTTTCGCATGGTGATTTATCGACATCACGAATTAGCTACATGGGTCTTCCCCAGGGCTTATGTCTAAGCCCCCTACTCTATAACTTTTACGTGAATGACATTGACGAATGTCTTGTCAATTCCTGCACGCTAAGGCAACTTGCAGATGACGGTGTGGTCTCTATTACAGGTCCCAAAGCCGTCGATCTGCAAGGACCATTGCAAGATACCTTGGACAATTTGTCTGCTTGGGCCCTCCAGCTAGGTATCGAGTTCTCCACGGAGAAAACTGAGCTAGTCGTATTTTCAAGGAAGCGGGAACCAGCGCAACTACAGCTTCAATTAATGGGTCAAACTATTGCTCAGGTTTCAACTTTCAAATATCTCGGGGTCTGGTTCGACTCTAAAGGAACCTGGGGATTAGGTATCTGAAACAGAAGTGCCAGCAAAGGATCAACTTTCTCCGTACAATAACCGGAACATGGTGGGGTGCCCACCCAGGAGACCTGATCAGGCTGTACCAAACAACAATATTGTCGGTGATGGAGTACGGGAGTTTCTGTTTCCGCTCCGCTGCGAACATACATTTCATCAAACTAGAGCGAATCCAATATTGTTGTTTGCGTATTGCTTTGGGTTGCATGCACTCGACACATACGCTGAGTTTAGAAGTGCTGGCGGGCGTCCTTCCGCTGAAAAATCGATTTTGGGAACTCTCATATCGATTGCTCATCCGATGCGATATCTTGAACCCGTTGGTAATTGCAAATTTCGAAAGGCTTGTCGAGCTCAATTCTCAAACCCGATTTATGTCCTTGTACTTCGATTACATGGCACAAAATATCAATCCTTCTTCACACTATCCCAACCGTGTCAATCTCTTTCATGCTTCTGATTCAACTGTATTCTTCGACACATCCATGAAAGACGAGATTCGTGGAATCCCGGATCACATACGTCCGCAAGTGATCCCAAGCATCTTTCATAGTAAATTTCGAGAAGTCGACTGCAACAAGATGTTTTACACCGACGGGTCAAGCCTCGACGGCTCCACTGGCTTCGGTATATTCAATCAAAACCTCACCGCCTCATTCAAACTCAATGATCCTGCTTCAGTTTACGTCGCAGAACTTGCTGCTATTCAGTATACCCTTGAGATCATTGATACTTTGCCCACCGATCATTACTTTATTGTCTCGGATAGCCTCAGCTCAATCGAGGCTCTCCGTTCAATGAAACCTAGAAAGCACATTCCATATTTTCTGGGGAAAATCTGGGAGCGCCTGCGTGCTTTGTCTGTAAGATAGTACAAGATTACCTTAGTTTGGGTTCCCTCGCATTGCTCCATTCCAGGTAATGAAGAAGCGGACTCTTTAGCTAAGGCGGGCGCTTAACAAGGTGACATATATGAAAGACCAATTGGCTTCAGCGAATTTTTCAGTATCACTCATCAGAGAACCCTCGAAAGTTGGCAAACTTCATGGAGCAATGGTGAACTGGGCTACATTCGATAATCCCTAAGGTATCGACGAAACCTTGGTTCAGGGGGATGGATGTGGGTCGGGATTTCATTCGCGTGATGTCTCGGCTCATGTCCAATCACTACACGCTGGGCTCGTGGATAGCGGTATCTGCGCTTGTGGCAACGGTTATCATGAAATCGAACATGTTGTCTGGGCATGCGCCGAGTACTGTTCTGCCAAATCTCAACTATTCGATTCCCTTCGGGCCCGAGGAAGATCACCCAATGTCCTGGTTCGAGATGTACTAGCAAGCCGCGATATTCTCTACATGTCTCTTATATACACGTTCCTCAAAACCATCAATATCCAAATTTAAATGTCCCTATCTTTTCTCTTATCATTCCCAGAAGTGCCCTCTTCCGCCTACCGTACCCCAACGATGGTTTGATACGACTCCAAGACGAGACAAAACATCTGTCGAATGAACCAACAACACGATTTCTACAGTACAACATCACACACGCAGCGCGGTGTGTTCCCGATCTGTATCTGAGCCGTACTACGAAATCGTCTGGAGGAACCCCTGCCGGCTCGAGGAAAACCGCCCGGCGTCTTGATACATCCGTTCGAATCTGTAATCCTGGTCGTTGATTCCTGATGCCGGAAACTGAAAGTTTATATCCCCCCCGTTCAGCCTTGTCCACCCTCTCTCCTATGTCTCTGATACACAGATGTATGACTTCACCCCTTCTCCCCTTGAATATATTCCCAAAACTTATGTGCCCCCCTATCTTCTAGTGTTAGTTGATCAATCTGTTCGAATCTGTAATCCTGGCCGTTAATTCCTGATGCCGGAAACTGAAAGTTTATATCTCACCCCCCCCCCCTTCAGCCTTGTCCGCTCACCCTCCCATGTCTCTGATAAAAAGATGTATGACTTCACCCCCTTCTCCCCTTGAATATATTCCCAAAACTTAAGTGCTTAGTTTTAGTTGATCAATATTTAATCTCATTAAGAAATGCCCAACAGTACCACTACTTTAAAATAGCCCTAATTAATTCCCCTTAATCTTGAACCACTCTTTCTAGTTATTTCTAGTTAATAAGCTTGTAAAATGTTCCGCTTAGTTAATAATTAATTTCTCCTACAATCTCCCTTCTAAAAATCATAAAGTGAATTACTATACAAAAAACACACAAAATGACCCGTCCCCCAAATCTTACGAATATTATATTATACCCTCTTTTATATGTATAAGTTAGCTGTAAAGTTTTTTTTTTTAGTTTCATTATATAAAACAAAATAATATTGAAATGTGTAACCTCCTAATTTTAAGAAATTCAAAATGTAAAACAATGAAAAAATGGCACCTTTAAGCTAACGCATACGTGCCTTATCAAATAAACAAATTGGAAAAAAAATAATTATTATTATCTCAGAGCTAATAATATTCCATATTTGATTCAATCCGCAGTATTGTTGTTTCTACAATATATTCTGGTTTTGACAATTCTAGATATTAATCGTGTTATCAGTTGAATTAACAATATTATTGTTGAAACGATTGACCGTGTTATTGATCCAATGATACAAAGACGATTAGTTCAACAATATACTTTTGTTGAAACAACTAATAACACAGTCACTATTGATATATTTGTATATTTTTATAAATAGTAAAATAAAAAATCTTTTTTAGTTTCCACTTTGAGTTGCCATCGATGTACTTTCAGCATGCTATATTTTGAATTGACAATGATATACTTTCATCATGTTGCGTTTATTCTGAAAGTTTCAAAGGTAATGTTCAATATTGTTAATTATTTTAACATTGACACTTACCAAAGAGTATAGCCGGTGTCTGGCTCTGCAATTGTTTTATATATGCTGGCATATGGTATGCATAATTGGACTGCAAAGTTTTTTTTAATGAAAATTTACAATTGACAATTAAAATGGGCCTTTGCTATATGGTAGTTCACTGACAGATGAAAAATACACGCTTATTTACTACTATACAATATTAAAAGAAAAGAAATTTTGGTTGGAATAAAAATAATATTGTTGATTCAATAATAAAATAATGAATATTCAACAATCAATAAGCTTCGAATCAAAAATAGGCTGCCGATTGAAATCAAAAATGCGTTTTGTTGGTTTAACCATCTGAAATTTCGCTGCGTGTGGGCATTTTGGAAAGATTGAGGTTCTTATTTTATGGAATGGTTTTTGTTTGAAAGAAAACAGGTGACTGAGTTAGGTTGGGGGCAAACAGTGATAATAGATATCTCAAGCCTTGAGCGCAGTCCATTGGACCTAAAAATAGATAACGAGAGAGATTTGGCCCGATCGATGAGAGGGAGAGATGACGATCTGCTTGTAGGAGACATTGGGGGTCCCGAAGCAACACGGTATGTTGTTGAGCTGTTTTTACAACACCAATGTCAAATATTAATTTGTGAAAATATTCGTGCAGCAAGCGTTATTCAACTGTTATGCAATTAAAAAACGCAAGGGGTGGAGCTTATAGGCAACATGTTCATTGGTTACGAATGATGTACCAAGAATCATACTAACAACAGAGATTGTTGCAATAATGCTAGAGATTGCTTTGAAAACAACTTTGTTGAAATGAAATGAAACTTAATGTGCTTCATGAAATGGTCATACAAACAAAGTATAAATATTATGTCCACATTCGAATATGACAATATTATTAATGTGGGTGAAAATGTATAACCAATAAAAATGAATCGAGTAATTTTTGAAAATGCCTCGATTTTTTGTAAGGGCCTTAAAATATCGTTGATATAAACTCAATAAATTTTATTCTTATTGTGTGAATAATTTATCGTACGCACTGTCTTCAAATATGTTTTTTTCGAGAGTAATCAAAAATTTGAAGCATATTAATAATGAAAATTTTGGGTTCCGATCATAAAATCTAAACATATTAACTGCTCGTCAGCAACTTGTATCGAGAAACAATTCATTTTATCAATAAATATGGCGGTTGTTTTTATTTCTACTATGTTACAAAGTCAAGTTGAGTAAAAGTTTTGTAAGTGTATCCGGAATAAAGTTTGTTGACAAGTTGAATAAAAATAACAAAAAAATGGTTTTAGCTGAGCAGTAGAGTCACAAAGACGTTGCAAAAAACCCTTATAAATGCGTCAATTTTTTTATTTATCTTAAATACGTTTATTTAGGCCCAAATGCTGTAGCTTAACGAGGCCGATAATTCATTTTTTTAATTACATGTCACATGTTAGAGGGGGAAGGGAAAGCCGTATTTAGGGGCGGCTTGCCCCCCTCTTATGTAAGTAAAGGAAAAAGGTAGGAAGTGGGACACATATTGTGTAATTGATATCGTCGTTTGCTGATTGATCATTGTGGCGAATATGCACACTGTGTTGTAGTGTTGCAGTTTCCAGCGAGGTTTCTCGTGGGGTCTGCCAGAGGGCAACCTGAGTATAAATAAAAATCAAATGTCAACCTTCTGAATAAATTTGGAGACATATTAGCCAGTTTTGGGCAACCTAGAAATGATTCCTGCTTTGGCAGTTCAGGGAGTACGGTGCTGGTCTCATTATGTGCGTCCAGTTGCATCACATAGTGCCAAAAATATTTCAGCACCATATAACAATTTCGTTTTTCTTAATCGTTCGATTTTTTTTTTGACAATTCATGCATCGGTTGAATAGCTGGGACCTTTTGGGAGGCAACATGAGTACAGTCATCCATAATTTCAGGGGAAAATGTCGTCGTGCGGCATTTCTCCCGCACAATTGGGAGAGATGCCGCATTAAAATTGCGGGTGAGATGCCGCACTCGATGGCGGAGGATACGTAGCTAAAACGTATTTTTTGACCTCGGAATGTTATTAAATGATCATTTGCATCAGGTATAGTTTCTAATGATGTATATCCACAAACTAACGGACCTAATACCACTGTATAGGATTATGAGTCTTTTTATCTATATATTAAAACGGGCGATATGTATCTAAGTATTAGTTACTTCGGTTTATTCATTAAAGCTTCAGGCACTAATTTTCGTGAACGTTTTGATTCGTAGTGATGTCAATATTGGGATAAAAATGAGAATTTCAACGAATTGATGCTTTTTCAAAATGAATCTTACAAGAACAAACCTAAGTTATATAAATTCATTGTTGCGAGAAATAGTCAAGAACTGTTTTTCAGGAACCCCTACCAACAAATATATATATATATATATATATATATATATATATATATATATATATATATATATATATATATATATATATATATATATATATATATATATATATATATATATATATATATATATATATATATATATATATATATATATATATATATATATATATATATATATATATATATATATACATATATATATATATATATATATATATATATATATATATATATATATATATATATATATATATATATATACATATATATATATATATATATATATATATATATATATATATATATATATATATATATATATATATATATATATATCGCTCGTACAAACATAGAGATAAATAGTACCCTTTTTAAGTTACACCAACTTAACCGTTACATAAAGTTGCGAAGGAAAAATATTTTTGAAATGTTGAATAAAAAAATGTTTATAGAAATGGTTGTACCCCCTTAAGAAAAGTGAAGGTGGTAGCCGATTGATAGGTATAATCAAACTTCATTAAACTCAGCTGAAGACCCCTAATCACAAAAACATCAACGAGTGCTAAAAAATACTTTTGTTCATCATTTTTCAGTTTGTGACTACGGTCCGGCGTCTCTCCCGCAATGACCTTTTTTAAATGTTCGTGGAAATTTTATGATTTTTTTCCATGGAAAAAACCATTTCACAGCATTTTGGAAATTTATCGCAATTGATAAAAATACGTGATCAAAGTGAAGCCCCACTCATTCACACACATTAAAAAAAACTCATTCATACTCAGACAACAAGTCTCAGAGCACCAAAGTTGGAGACTTCATTGAGATGGAAAGCTAACTTTCTTCCTTCATCTGAACCGTACACTCAAAATTAAACCAAATACAAACATGTTAATACGGAATGCTCTAACGATTTTTCAAGGACACATTTTATAACCCAGGTACACCGATAAAGGTACACTGCCAAAGTGACAGCATACTTTGATGAATTATTGCCAAACTAGCAACACAGCTTTTGCTTTGTTGTTATGTTTGAAAATTTATGACTTTTAATGAACATGAACTCGTATGCCGAGGTTCGTTCAAGCACAAAATCAAAAACTTGAAGAGCCATCTGGTGCTCCTACTGCTGCTGCTTCCGATAGTGTAGAAAAAGAAGATATATTCAGTGCTTTCGCCAGTCACAACAAAAAGGACCAATTCGTGGAGCCACAGTTCGAAGAAGAGTGGCTGCTTCTGCTGTTGCTGCTGATGCGACTGCGGCTGTTGCTACTCCCGATCCCGCACCAGTTGCGGCCCCGTCGCCGGTTGTCACCCCAAAAGCAGTTACTCCAAAGGCGGTGACCCCGGTGAGACAACCATCGGAGGAAATGCCGAAACCGGTAAAAGCTTCTTGCAGTAAACTTGCTGAGCGGTGTATACAGCAGTTTGGTTTGGATGCTTGGTTCAAGCCGGAGAAATTGCACCCGAAAGTGGAATCCCTGATCTACTGGCGCGATGTTAAGAAATCAGCAATCGTGTTCGGCAGTGTTCTAACAATCCTGCTCGCCATGTCGTTAATTTCGTTGGTCAACGTGTTCTCGTACGTTTCGCTGCTGGACCTGTTCGGAACCGTTTCGTTCCGAATCTACAAGAACGTGCTTCAGGCCGCACAAAAGACCTCCGAAGGACACCCGTTCAAAGAATACCTGGACTTGGATTTGACCCTATCGCAGGAGAAAGTACAGCAGCTGACCACGGTTGCTGTGGCGCATGCCAACGCTCTGCTGTCGGAGTTACGCCGTCTGTTCCTGGTGGAAGATGTAATCGATTCTATCAAGTTTGGCGTTGTCCTTTACTGCTTAGCCTATGTCGGTGCCATTTTCAACGGAATGACGTGTGTCATCATTGCATTCGTTGCACTATTCACCTTGCCAAAGGTCTACGAAAATAACAAGCAGTCGATTGACGCTTACTTGGAACTGGTCAGAAGCAAAATTCTGGAAATCACCGAAAAATTAAAAGCGGCCGTTCCACTGGGAAAGAAAGCCGAATCCGATAAGGAGAAATAATTTGATAGCTTGAAATTGTAAAAAAAACCCTTTTATTTTTTAATTTATTTAACATGATAACTCTTAAACAAGGGAAAAATTTTCGACTTCTTCACCGGCTGAATTGACGTTTCGTTTCGTGACCTACAATGTAGAATAATTTATTTAATCCATTTACTAAAAATCTATAGTTATTCGCAACCAACATATAAATTCCTAATGGTATAATCCGCGTAATAGTTATCTGACATGAACGTTATCATAATGTCTCCGTACTGGGTAGAATCGTTGATATTCTCCGGATAATATTTGGCACACTTCGTTTTATTGTACTCCTCCAGGTTAGTCAGCATCACAATGATTTCGAAATGCTGCTCCCAAATCATTCGCCAGAAATTCACAATAGTGCTATCCAATGGTTCCTGCGCGCAGATAAACTTCTTACGCTCATAACCAATGACGAAACTCGCATTGATAGAATCCGACCCGGATAGTCCGTTCATCGTCGACTTTACGCGCGTCTGATCGCAACGATTCTTGTGAATATTCTCTTTCAGATCGGAATTCTTCGTCGTACGATCGGCAAAAGTTTAAACTCGTTGAAAACCATAGTCGGAATCCTTGTGCTTGTCAAATTTCGATAAATCTTCTTTTGAAATCAGCGGAATTACTGGTGGTTTGACACACACCGCATATTGCTTTGTAAAATTACTCGACAGGATATTGTAAGTTCAAATTTTTATTTTCTTAATAAGAGCAAAAGGATACCAAGAATACCGATTGTTTATTAGTGGTTCGGAAATGAAAACAGCACACTTTGATTTGGTAACGTTGCCAGTTTCATTTTTTTTCGCCATATCATTCCTGTCAAAACGAAACAGACGAATTGGGTTGTGCAACACTCTGGTGATCAATCTAATATGTTAACAGTTACGAATTTATAAGCACGATTTCTACTACCATTACACCAACACCTGTTTCAATGCGATCGGTAGAACTCACTCCCTTCTAGATCTAAACCATGCACTCAAAATCGCGGCTCTCGTGAACATTCGAATACGCCAGGGCCTTCACGACTATACAAGTGAATTCATGCACGCGGAATTAAATACAAGCGACACACGCCGTCGCGATCAAACCCGATAACATACAAACGCTCATTCGCGATAATATAACCCTGCTCACAAACACAACATACACTTGCGATCATCCACGCAAACCTACGTCCACGATCTCGCAAAACCAAAAAAGCCCTTGTGATTAAGTAAACGTTTGAACACCCACGGATTTATGAACGTCTCATTTGCGATTAAACAAACGTGCGTTCCCACGCGATCAAAAATTACTCACGTCCGGAAGCCTCTTCCTTTGGTCCTGGCACTCCTGGTTGATGCCTTCAGTTGGACGTGGTTAGACCACGTTATACAAAAAAAAAATCAACGACGCTTATCGTCTGAACCGTACACTCAAACGTACGTACATACGGTATGCCCATACCTTCATGAACCCACGCGAATATGCAAATGCCCATGTGGCCATACAATCGAATTTATACACGCAACATACAAACGCTCATGCGATTAAACATGTTAACATACAAACCCTCGAAACACGTTCCAGTGATTAAGTGAACGTTTTAGTACTTCTAAATGCGTTCTCGTTTATACGCGATCAATTCTCCATCAATTCTCCATATCCTTACATCTAAACCGTACATTCAATATCACAATAAGAATGACATTGTAGTGAGACAGAGAGCACTTTCTAGAATCTAGCTTTATAGCTACATCTTCGGTATGGAGCAATTAAGCGGAAGTTAAAAGCCTTTGACCAGAACTAGGCTGATTTACAACGAGCGAACAACCGAAGGGAGGGTTAATCGGATCCTGTCGCCCTGTTCATACGCAGTTTCCAAAAATATCCGTGTCTGAAACAATCGAAGATTTGTTTATTTGAGGATTTCTTTCAACTTGATCTGCGAACGTCTGTAACATTTGTCGGCATACAACAAACCCTTGGCGGTATCGATGATTTGCAACGATTTGTAGAAAATCGCGAGTCACAAGCGGATCCTACACGAGTAGAAATATTTACAATAAACCAATTATTGATAAATATATTGATCGGTTAAAGCCATTTTGAAAATATTGTTCCTGTAGAATTCAAGTGGGATTGACGTATTGATGCTGTCTTGTCAATATTTTTATTGACAATATTCTGGTCTCGTGTAGGGTCCGCTACAAGAAACGTACTTGATTCTTTAAATGAATTTTAATATATCTTTTTATTTCAGGTGCTCTTCGTTGGCATAATATACGCTACTGGTTAACTGCCCGCAGTAGCGGTTTCATCAAACAATATTGTGCTGAAGAATACGACTTAACTGTGTTCTGTTAACGTAGAGGTAACGTAAGCAGAAGAAAACCAAAGATCAAGATTATCACGGCATGAGCGCACAATTTATTGCACTCCGAAAGGTGCGACACCACCACCAGTATCTGGGATACGAGTTATTTCAATCGAACTTTGTGCCAGCATTTTACAACTTACTGTATCCTGCTGACATACATACATGATACAGCGGAAAATTTTGCATACAACATGCTCTACCGATGAACATTGACGGGTTGAAGAATTGATTAGGAAAACCGATGGAAATGATATCGGTCCTTGAAAGTTGAAGCTAAAAGATCTTGGTAGAAGTTCTCAATAGATCGGTTAGCGGTCAGGGTACATTATATTTGACGTAATTCTGAACTACAAACAGCATACTGAAGGGTACACTTTAGCATTAAATCTTTGACGCTAAAAGAACCGTGCTAAGAACAAAGGCAGCCACCCTTATTCTCTTATTTTTTCATATTACTTGAAGCAGTCAATCCAACAATATCAAGCCACAGGCACAAGTTGTGTGCATTCTTCCTTATAAATTATGTGGCACGAAAATCCTTCCACACTGAAAACTCAAGACAACATTTAGTTCGAGATCATCAACTAACTGAGAGCAACTGATATTACGAATAGCTACATGCGGACCTTTTTAATCTGTTTAAGTGCCGATCGAGTAATATTAACATTGTCTTACGCCTACCTGTTGATCGAGGCCTATTCTTGAAGTTAAGCCCCTATCCAACTTATTCCAGCATGTCATGGATAACATGCTGCCGGCAGTCTGGTCAAGCCGGCAGTCTGGTCAAGCCGTACCAGAACGAAACACTCCTCGTTAATCGCTTCAAACAAGATCACAACGCCGTTTCTATGGTGTTCTCGAATGTGTGCTTAGCTTTTACGACCCGTCCAAACAGATCATTATCGTGTTAGATACATCGTAGTAGGTCTTGGCAATGTTATTATTCATCGTTTTGCAAGCAACTTTGCCTTACTTATTCCACTAATAAAAATAGCAGAGTGCTTGGATCGGTGTAGGGTGATGTTTTGTTGACGTTACATCTTCCTGAAAACCATTGCTCAAGGTTTAGATGCCAAGAGAGGTATCCCTGTATGAGCACGCAAATGCACCACTCTGCCGCTGAAAGTTAATGCAAGCGGATTGCATTACAAGTAATTTACTGATCAATCAAACCAAATGTAAATCACAAGACTAAACTATATAACTTTAAATTTTACCTATATGTAATAATTGAATTTTTTTCTTGTAGGTCTTCTTGGTCGGATACGTAGCCCATCCACTGACCTACAACTTTCGACTACGACCGTGGTGCGATGGATGTGCTAAGGGAATAAAACGGAAATCGAGTATCATTCCTGTCCTACTCTAATAGCGGACATTACTGGACCGTTTTCTTGTTGTACTTGTGCAAACCATTGTACTATTACGTTATGAGAGGCGAAGGCAAACTTCAGTAGATGACGTACTGTTGTGTCACATGTGTCCCTGGTCTCCCTATTGTGCTACGCTACGACTACTGAGCCGTCCAATATGTTGCATTGAATGTTCAATACAAACCTGCGCTAATTGAACAACGCAAATTGAAGCTAGGCTCCATTATTTTGCAGAATCGATAAGATTTTAATGCAGTACATCGAAAGTAGTCCACTTGTCATATCCGTATTCAGATTAATCTGTCATTTGCAGATTTCAAGTACGGTTAATCATCAGAGGACATAGATTCGGCTTGATTATAAATCTCCGTCACTTACTAGATAACTATAAAATGTGCAGCTTAGGCAACCATCAAATGCAGTTTCGCCGACAAAGTCCTTTGTGGATCAGCATTAACTCATCAGTAAAGCAAAGCAATTTGTCCACCGGTACATTGTAGCGTAGTTTTTGTAATATTTAGTTTAATGTTTTTTTTACATATTTAAGGTGGTCTTCATTATAATCGGGGCCCTGTTGAAGTTAAGGACCGGACAACTCAACCTGATTCTCCGTGTAAAATGGTAACAGTACATCACAATACATGAGCAGTTTTTAAAAATTGTTTTTAAATATTTTTTGCCTAGGTGTTGAGCGAAGACTACCAAACAACATAATCAGAAGCTCAGAGAGAACACTACCAAGAAACTGGTTTTAACTGGTACGAACCATTGCCATATTTCAGCGATTTAAATGCGTTTCTCAGTTCTTAACGTATTAGCTGGACACTCGTCTGTCCAGGTTTCAATTTCGGCATTCGCCAACTATGCCAAAACACGACTCCCGCGACGGATCTCCAAAGTGTATGCTTCATGGATCAAGCGTCCTGTGTTCTGTTTCGTGCAATTAGCGCACATGCCGATGTATTTAAATGATGTACTTTGCTTTGAGATAGTTATTTTCTAGCTTAGGAGCGAAAAATAAAAAGAAAAATTACTTGCATTGTTTGTATCCGATAAAGAAAAAGAAAGCAAATCTTAAAAATAAGAAGAACCGTGAAAATAGGAGCACAACGATCGCTCGATTTTCTATAGTTCGACATCGGGTTCACGTCGGTCCGATTACGTCGATGCGTTTGACATATTCGAAGGTTGACGCGGTTTATGCAAATGGTGCAAAATTGCAGGATGCAAACCCGATATCCTGCTCTGATCGGCCCGTTATCGGGCTTAGTCGGCCCGATCATCGGCCTGGTAATCGGGCCGATTGAGCTCTACAAAATTTACTGGAAAGGATAGGCAATGTTCCATTGGTTTTGTTTTTTGACAGCTAAACGCGAATCCAATCGATCCAAAATGGAGTCTCCGCAGTTCTCTTTCTAGAGTTTTTCTAGTATCGCCCTGTGTGTTTGCATGTAGCGAGGAGGGCGAAACTTTAAATAAACAAACAAAAATACAGTTTCGTCCGTTGTATTTTTTGCTGTAGTTTAAGAAAGCAATATCGTAGGATCCAAATTTTTAGGTTAATTTGTTGCGTTTCAAAGCCCTCATTCGCATGTATAAAAAAAGCCTTATGTTTACATTTTCACAAAAAAGCGTTGAAATGAAATAGCAGCTCCTGATATCACGCTATCTCTGAAGTGCATGCGTGTATAGTTCCAAATTTTACTTCGACATCGACTTTTTCTAACGGTGACTTCCGAGTAGCATCCTTGATTTGAATTATTATCGCTAATCCTAATGCCAAAAAACAAATAAAAACCTCTCGAAAACGAACCGTTTGGGAAAATCATCATCATTACTGGAATTTTCATTTTCACGAAACTTTTCGATAACCTTGCGTTAATGCACTGGGTGCGCAGTGCTTTGAAAATCTAGCGAAATCGTCTCAGGGCACCAGCGGGTCTAATTCAAAGCTGTCTGCGCGGCGAGTTAAATCTGTAAAGAATACTAAAAATTAATTTCTATTCCATAATTTTCGGTTCAGCAATTCGAGAGAGCGTGCTCACCGCAAGCCATAAAAAATATACTACGTTGTAAAGCGATGGTCACTATTTATTAAAAAATCACGGTTAAATAAAAATAAAACCATTCGTAACCCAACTTTGTACCGGGAAACAAGTGCTTTTGTTCTCTCCGGTGTGGTTTAGTTTTTTCGGTGGTACGAAGGTGCTTGCTGTGGCAGAGGCTGCAGTAAAGCATTAGTAATAAACAGTCCCGCGAGTGATAATTATAACCTGCGATATCGGTGCAGTGAAGTTACTAAACAGTTTTCTTGCCTGAAAGACGGCTTTGTTTAGACGAGCTATATCAGCTCTATTGTGTGAAGGTCACGCGGGTGACGGATAAAACAAACGAAGGATCAATTCACCTACCAGCTCGTCAGGAACCAACTGGTGAAGTGTTTTGTTTTTTACTTTTCTTATCGATTTTTTTTCTTCTTTTTATTGCTTTTGATTTTTTATTTTGATTTAAGTTAAACAGTGCGGTCGAGCGTGTTGCTCCCGCAACAAAATGGAACAAACAGAAGGATCACCCTCCGAAGACGAATATTATGGGGAAGAAGAACATATATCTGATACTGAGACAGATAATGTTATGGTCGATCCACTTCCCCCCAATGTCTCACAGCCCCCCCGAGTCAAGGTTTACCAGGATGGATCCGCTGGTCCTTGGGTGGTATACTTTCGGCCCAAAAATAAACCGTTAAACAGCATAACTGTTGCACGGGAGCTGACAAAACGTTACTCGGCCGTAACCGAGATTAAAAAGGTTCAGTCAGATAAACTGCGCGTAGTCGTTACTGACTTGAAGCAGGCCAATGATATCGTTAGCAATAGCCTCTTTACGCTGGAGTATCGCGTCTACATCCCTTCTCGTGATGTGGAGATCGACGGTGTGGTAAGTGATGCGGGTCTAACTGTCGATGATCTGATGAATGATGGGGCTGGCCGCTTTAAGGACCCTAACCTTCAATCAGTTAAGATTTTGGAGTGCAAGCAATTGCACTCAAAGTCCATCGAAGATGGTAATTACTATCCATCAGACTCGTTTCGCGTAACCTTCGCCGGATCTGCACTTCCGAGCTACGTTGAAGTGGGAGGAGCTCGTCTACCTGTACGCCTGTTTGTACCGCGGGTCATGAATTGTTCCAATTGCAAGCAGCTAGGTCACACGGCCACCTACTGTAGCAACAAGCAACGGTGCGGTAAATGTGGGGAACGCCATGCGGATGATACTTGCAGTAGGCCCGCTGAGAAGTGTGTTTACTGTGGGGAGAATCCGCATGCACTTTTGACATGCCCAACGTACAAACTTCGCGCGGATAAACTGAAGCGATCCGCCAAAGATCGCTCCAGACGCTCTTACGCAGAAATGCTTAAAAGAGCTGTCCCACTTATCTCCGAAAACCCATTCGCTCTCTTGCCAACTGACGATAACGCCTCTAACGACCCTTGCGAGGGGCATTCTTTGGCTCCGCTTGGAAACTCTAGGAAAAGACCTAATCAAAACTCACCTGAACTTCCTCGTAAGGGTCCTAGGTTGTCCCAAACAAGGGTACAAAATAAAAATAATTCATCAACTGGAAGTGCTGGTACAAATCCGAAGATAATACCTCCTGGTTTTGGGAAATTGAGATACAACCAGGAGTTCCCAGCACTCCCTGGGGCACCAAAAATCCCAAGTGCTCCAATTTTAGAGTCAGAAACTCACCCTAAAACGGGATTCCTTAAATTTTCTGACATTGTGGACTGGATATTCACAACTTTCAACATTACCGATCCTATGAAAAGCTTGCTGGTTGCTATTCTACCAACAGTAAGAACATTTTTAAAACAGTTGACTGAACAATGGCCCCTCCTTACAGCGATCGTATCCTTCGATGGCTAACTTATTAGACGGAATCAGGGATCTGATCACTGTTTTACAGTGGAACTGCAGAAGTATTATCCCCAAAATCGATTCATTAAAACACTTGCTAAATTACAATCATTGTGATGCATTTTCCCTATGTGAAACATGGCTAACTTCTAATATAAACCTCAACTTCCACGATTTTAACATTATCCGCTTGGATCGAGAAGACTCATATGGGGGGGTACTTTTAGGGATCAAAAAGTGCTACTCCTTCAATCGAATCAACCTCCCTTCGACGCCAGGCATTGAAGTTGTCGCTTGTCAAACAACAATCAAAGGCAAAGATCTTTGCATTGCTTCTATTTACATTCCTCCTAGGGCCATGATGGGATATCGAAGATTCTCCAACGTGATTGAACACCTTCCCTCGCCCCTCCTGCTTCTTGGAGACTTTAACTCTCACGGTACGGGGTGGGGCTGTCTATACGACGATAATCGATCTTCGACAATTCAAGACCTTTGTGACAACTTCAATATGACAATTCTGAACACAGGGGAAATGACACGGATCCCTAGACCACCAGCGCAAGCAAGTGCACTGGACATATCTTTATGCTCGACATCACTACGGTTAGATTGCAAGTGGAAGGTAATATCTGATCCCCACGGTAGTGACCACTTACCAATTGTAATTGCAATCACCACTGGTTCAAGACCATCGGCACCAATCAATGTTCCCTATGACCTCACACGAAACATTGATTGGAAGAGCTACGCTGCTGCGATATCCAAAACTATCGATTCAACACAGGTACTTTCCCCGGAGGAAGAATATAAGTTTTTGTCCAACTCGATTCTCGATAGCGCGATTCAAACTCAGACGAAACGAGTACCCGACGTGAACACCCAAAAACGTTCTCCCAACCCGTGGTGGGACAAAGAGTGCTCAAACGTGTACGCGGAGAAAGCTGTCGCGTATAAAACCTTCCGGAACGACGGGTTAGTTGCTAGTTATCGAGTGTACGCGATGTTAGAAAAGCGAATGAAAAATTTAATGAAAGCTAAGAAACGCAGTTACTGGCGCCGGTTTGTCGACGGGTTAACAAGAGAAACATCGATGAGCACTCTTTGGGGCACGGCCCGACGTATGCGAAACCGAAACAGTACTAACGAGAGCGTGGAATATTCAAACCGTTGGATATTCGATTTCGCCAAGAAGATTTGTCCGGATTCCGCCCCGGCACAGAAAATCTACCGCGCCGCGTCGCCTTACAATACCGCGAACGAAACACCGTTTACGATGGTGGAGTTCTCACTTGCTCTCTTATCATGTAACAATAAAGCCCCGGGGCCAGATAGAATCAAATTCAACTTGTTGAAGAATCTGCCAGACTCTGCCAAAAGACGCTTGTTGAATTTATTTAATAGGTTTCTTGAGGGTAACATTGTCCCACATGACTGGAGACAGGTGAGGGTCATCGCCATCCAAAAACCAGGAAAACCAGCCTCCGACCACAATTCGTATCGTCCGATTGCAATGCTGTCCTGTATCCGGAAGTTATTCGAAAAAATGATCTTGTTTCGCCTCGATAATTGGGTCGAAACAAATGGCTTACTGTCAGATACACAATTTGGCTTCCGCAAAGGCAAAGGGACGAACGATTGCCTTGCGTTGCTCTCAACAGAAATTCAAATGGCATATGCTAACAAAGAGCAGATGGCATCAGTATTCTTGGATATTAAGGGGGCTTTCGATTCAGTTTCGATCAACATTCTTTATGAGAAGTTGCACCAGCATGGTCTTTCGCCAATTTTAAATAACTTTTTGCTAAACCTGTTGTCTGAAAAACAAATGCATTTCTCGCATGGCGATTTATCGACATCACGATTTAGCTACATGGGTCTTCCCCAGGGCTCATGTCTAAGCCCTCTCCTCTACAATTTTTACGTGAATGACATTGACGAATGTCTTGTCAATTCCTGCACGCTAAGGCAGCTTGCAGATGACGGTGTGGTCTCTATTACAGGTCCTAAAGTCGTCGACTTGCAAGGACCACTGCAAGATACCTTGGACAATTTGTCTGCTTGGGCTCTCCAGCTGGGTATCGAGTTCTCCACGGAGAAAACTGAGCTAGTCGTATTTTCTAGAAAGCGTGAACCAGCGCAACTACAGCTTCAATTAATGGATCAAACTATTGCTCAGGCTTCAACATTCAAATATCTCGGGGTATGGTTCGACTCTAAAGGTACCTGGGGATGTCACATTAGGTATCTGAAACAGAAGTGCCAACAAAGGATCAACTTTTTCCGTACAATAACTGGAACATGGTGGGGTGCCCATCCAGGAGACCTAATCAGGCTGTACCAAACAACGATATTATCAGTGTTGGAGTATGGATGTTTCTGCTTTCGCTCCGCTGCGAACATACATTTCATCAAACTGGAGCGAATCCAGTATCGTTGCTTGCGTATTGCCTTGGGTTGCATGCACTCGACCCATACGATGAGTCTCGAAGTGCTGGCGGGCGTTCTACCTCTGAAAAATCGATTTTGGGACCTCTCATATCGATTACTCATTCGATGCGATATTCTGAACCCATTGGTGATTGCAAATTGCGAAAGGCTTGTCGAGCTTAATTCTCAGACTCGATTCATGTCCTTGTACTTCGATTACATGGCACAGAACATCAATTCATCTACGTATAACGTCAACCGTGCTCATCTCTTAGATACTTCTGATCACACTGTATTTTTCGATACATCCTTGAAGGAAGAGATTTGTGGAATTCCGGATCATATTCGCCCACAAGTGGTCCCAAATATTTTCTATAAGAAATACCATCAAGTCGACTGCGCCAAAATGTTCTACACTGACGGATCAATTCTCAACGGGTCCACAGGCTTCGGTATCTTCAACGAAAATCTTGCTGCCTCATTCAAACTCAATGATCCTGCTTCAATTTACGTCGCAGAATTAGCTGCCATTCAGTATACTCTCGGGATCATTGACACCCTGCCCTCAGACCATTACTTCATCGTTTCGGATAGTCTCAGCTCCATTGAGGCCATCCGTGCGGCGAAGCCTGGAAAGCACTCACCGTATTTCCTGGGGAAAATACGGGAATATCTGAGTGCTTTATCTGAAAAATCTTACCAGATTACCTTGGTTTGGGTCCCGTCACATTGTTCTATTGCGGGCAATGAGAAGGCGGACTCTTTAGCCAAGGTGGGCGCATTAGAAGGCGACACTTACGAAAGACCAATTTGCTTCAACGAATTTTTCAGTATCTCTCGTCAGAGGACGCTCGATAGTTGGCAAACCTCATGGAGCAATGGGCATCTGGGACGGTGGCTACATTCCATTATCCCGAAGGTGCTTGGTTTAAGGGGTTGGATGTGAACCGGGACTTTATTCGTACGATGTCAAGGATCATGTCCAACCATTACTCGTTTGACGCGCATCTCCGTCGTATAGGGCTTGCTGAAAGTAATCATTGTGTTTGTGAGAACGGCTACCACGACATCGAGCATGTTGTTTGGCTGTGCGCAGAGTACTGTGTTGCCAGGTCCCAACTAATAGATTCCCTTCGGGCCCGAGGTAGATCACCCTATGTGCCAGTCCGGGACGTCCTGGCAAGCCGTGACCACCCCTATATTTTTCTTATCTATATCTTTTTGAAAACCATTGATGTCCAAGTTTAATACATTTTCCCCTCTCTCATTCACAGTAGAATCTCACCAACCTATCCCTGTATCTACAATATGGCATTGCTTCACGAGTCTTCGGTGCATACCCTTCTTGATAACCGTCTACCCAGAACATCATGACATACCTCACATGCAGATGATATAGAGAACATCATGACAGTATCAGAGTGCCAATAATTATCCGAAATATCGACCCTCCCCTCGCCCCTGCGATTACAGGCTGGAAACTACAACACTACAACAAAGTGTGCATATCCGCCACAATGATCAATCAGCAAACGACGATGTCAATTACACAATATGTATCCCACTTCCTACCTTTTTCCTTTACTTACATAAGAGGGGAGCAAGCCGCCCCTAAATACGGCTTTCCTTTCCCCCACTAACATGTGACATGTAATTAAAAAAAAAATGAATTATCGGCCTCGTTAAGCTAAAGCATTTGGGCCTAAATAAACGTATTTAAGATAAAAAAAAAAAAAAAAAATAAAACCATTAAAAAAATTGAAATAGTTTATAATTTTCACAAACTTATTAGGAAAAATTGTTTAATAAGTTTTCGTAATATTGTGTAGGAAAAAAGCTGAAAATATCAGTATTTTCCAAGGGGTGAGTCGCTTAGCACAAATCGATTTGTGCTCAAAAATAAACAGTGTGGTAGCTTGTGCCGCAATGAGCCACAATGTGCCATGGTGTTCATTAAAACAAAAGCAATGGTTGCTATGACTATTTAACTACACTTTGTTGACAGTTTTTGAGTTGTCAGAAGTGTGCCTCATTGTTCCACACATTGTGGTAACGAGTGAAATGAGCGTGTCTTACTGTGAATCGCTATCTTATATCGTGTTATCGTAGGTGGTACAGTGTGTGTGGCACATTGTTCTAAGTGACTCACCCCTTGGTATTTTCTCTATCTGTAACATATAAACCCTTAAGTATACCAATTGATTGGTATACGAATTGGAATAGGTTCGCCAAATTTTGGAAGAAGTCTATAAAATAACCCCTTGAAAACTACCTAAAATTGTTGTAGTTCGATGCAATAAAAAATCCCCAAAAATGGAATGTACCTATTAATGTGAAACACAGTGAATAACACATACAGTAAAGACCCATTTTTATCAGTCGCATGGTGTATTTTAGGCTGACTAAATGAGGACATTGACTAAATCGGGCAATTTTTTTTCTTTATAATGAACTGAAGCTGTTAAAATATTCTTCCCGTCCCTTGATGTAGTCTGATAAATATTTTTGATTATGATGAACTTTTTATTTTTGCATATCTTCATGATAAGGAAAACATGCTCAAGAAAGGATTTACTCGAATTCAGTCTTGTTCGTCTGCTCGAGTCCATCAAACATATGTTCATATTTGGCTGATAAAATCGAGGTTTTAATGTAGATATTCAGCATTCGAAGAAGTTTCCCCTCACTGCATACTCCCTCCGGGTCGGTACGATTGACGATTTTTAGAGTGATTGCATAACCTTTCTATATGAGAAAGGCAAAAATGTATCAAAGTCCAAAAAAGTTAATTTTTGTCAAACATTATTTTTTTCGAGTTTACATCAAATCTCAATGTTTCATGCATTTTAAAGCCATTTGGCATCAAAAATACAAATTTGATTTTGGAAATTTTTCATTTCAGTTTATATAGAAATTTGCTGTGCGATTGCACTCTTCAACTCGAAACTCCGGAACCGGAAGTCCAATCAATAAAAAAATCAATAGCAGCCTATGGGAAGGTTGTACCTTTCATTTGAGACTAACTTTGCGCAAGTCGGTCCAGCCATCTCTAAGAAACACAACTCCGCTAGCGAATGACGGATCTCAATAGTGGCATGTCTGTAATAATATACGTACATGGAACTATTGAGAACCAGAGCTACAGGTCCAAAGCCCTGGTAAAGGAGGATGGTTGTGATGATCTGGGCCGAGGTCACCACGTAAAGCAAGGTAGGTCATAACCCCAATTCCATGGCGTGAAGCGACCCGTGCCGAGGGATGAGTGATCGAGGGGGTGAAAAAGATGCTCGATCGTTAACGGAGCCTGTGGGGTACCTGGGCAACCCCCACAGTAAGCGTCCCTTACCACGCTAATGCGGAGCTCTGGCGTGGCGGACATTTATTCTCGCGCTACTCGTGGGATTTGATATGGAGAACAAAAATAAAAATAGTAAACAAACGGAGGTGCCAAACCCCTTCACTAGAGGTGGTTTGGCGAGGTCTCCCCCCCGTGGGGAGAGTAGTGGAGCGATGAGTGCTGCATCTGAAAGCACCAGTGACCCCCCAGCAGCGGTAGGAAATAGCCCTACCAACGCACCGGACGGGCCATTATCGGCGATGCGCAAAGTGGTGGAGCAGCTCGATTCAATAATCGAGTACACTAGCGCAAAGCAAAACATAAGCAAGGAGTTAAAACAGAGTCTCCTGGAACTCCGAAAAACTGTTCGTGTCGCAAGACAGAAACAGCAGGCTTATGCCAAGAGGGTGGAATGTCGGGAGAAGTCCGTCAGAGAAACCCAGACAGTGGCCTCCAAGAGGGAGGGAAAAGAGTAGGTCGATACGGGCACTCAGACAGTGGCCTTCACCTTTTATGGAGCAGCCACGTCGCTCGAAACGGCGGCCGAGTTCCCCTCGAAGGGAAAGGGCAAGGGCAATCGCAAGACGTCGAACGCGAAGCGCCCTAGGAAGTCGCCAGGCGAGGATGCAAAAACCGACACCACACGGCGTGCAACCGTCCGGCCCACTGGGTCCGACAAGAGCCTGTCGATCATCTGGTTGAACTGTTCTATTGGCCACCTTGGTGGGGCGTAGCAGCTGCAATAGAACACGCCATTGATCTTGGCAATCGCCACACCCTCGGCGGAGGAGTGTATTACCTCTTGAACCGGGAACCGTCCCGTTGTACAGATTGCCGCCATTCCAGACCCGTCCGACACCCAATTGCCGTTGCCGGCAGGGATGCGGTACGGGTCTGATAAGAGGGCGACATCTGTCCTCGACTCCGAGACCGATTGCCACAGCAGCTGTTGGGCTGCTGCACAATGGTTAAGATTTAGCTGTGTGACGTTCACGGCTTCTTCTTATTTAACTCATATGCTAGGTATCAGCCGGTGGGTCCACCTACCTTTCGAGGAGTTGTCACACTCACGCTGCCATCTGGCGACCGAGGTCACCCTGGTGCGCTCGCGGGCTCCCCTATTTCTACGTAGCTCAAAGCACTCCTCATCTTCCCGAATGACCAACCCGACTGGCATCATGCTCGCTATCACGCAGGATGCATCGTGTGATACCGTGCGGTAGGCAGATATCACTCTGAGGCACATCACGCGGTAGGTGCTCTCCAGTTTCTGTAGGTAACTGGTTACCTACAGTTCAGTGCTCTTGACCATGACGGGCCGCCGTACGTGAGGATAGATACGGCCACGCCTGCCAGTAACCTACGTCTACTGGCGCACACCTTTGAGCTGTTGGACATCATTCTCGATAGAGCCGCAACAGCAGTCGACGCTCTCTTGCATGTATAGTCGACATGGCTGCCAAAGGTCAGCTTGTCGTCTATAATGACTCCGAGAGTCTTCAGACTTCGCTGTGAAGTGATCGCGACTTCTCCCACATGGATAACTGCATGTTGTGCCGACTTGCGGTTGTTGGCGATAACTACCTCCTTCTTATGATGAGCGAGCTCCAGGCCTTTCGCGCTCATCCATTCCTCCACCGTGATGATCGCGTGTTCTGCGGTTAGTTCTACCTCAGGAATTGACTCCCCGTAGACCTCCAAGGATACATCGTCAGCAAAGCCGACGATCTTGACCCCAGGAGGGAACTTCAGTCTCAGAACCCCGTCATACATGAGGTTCCATAACACCGGGCCTAGGATCGAGCCCTGCGGGACTCCGGCGGTAATCGGAACCCTTTTCTGACCAGCATCGGTCTCGTATAGCAGTACGCGGTTCTGGAAGTAGCTTTCCAAGATCCGGTACAGACCCACCGGTAGGCTAAGCCGGTGTAACGAGAGCGCGATGGCATCCCAGCTTGCGCTGTTGAATGCGTTCTTCACGTCAAGTGTCACTAACGCACAGTATCGAATACCTCGCCTTTTCCGTTGGATCGCTATCTCGGCAGTATTTATCACTGAGTTGAGAGCGTCCACTGTGGACTTACCCCTCCGAAAGCTAAACTGGTTGCTTGACAGACCGTCCGTACCTTCCGCGTACGGGGTTAGCCTGTTGAGGATGATCCTCTCAAGCAGTTTGCCAGTCGTGTCGATCAGACAGATTGGTCTGTACGCCGATGGGTCGCCTGGCGGCTTCCCGGGCTTCGGCAACAGCATCAATTTCTGCCTTTTCCATCTATCGGGGAAACGGCACTCGTCAAGGCATCTCTGCATAGCTAGCCTGAACATGTTCGGGTTCGCTATGATCGCTGCCTTGAGAGCGTTGTTTGGAACTCCATCCGGCCCTGGAGCTTTGTTCATTGCTAGGGATTTAGCCACTGCGAGTAGTTCTTCATTCGTCACTGGAGCCACCATTTCGGCCGTGCCCGCACTGTCTCGTAGTGCAGGTGGCCAGGGGCTTGTGGCTCGAGACGGGAAGAGTACTTCGATAATCGTTGCCAACCGGTCCGAAGACCATTCTGGGGGTGAGGAGCCCCCTTTGGTCTTGGCCATCACAATCCTGTAGGCGTCACCCCACGGATTCGCGTTGGCACTCTCGCACAGGTTGTCGAAACACGCTCTCTTGCTGCTTTTAATGGCCTTGTTAAGGGCCAATTTCGCAGCTCGAAACACTTCACGGTGGTTCTCTCTTGCATCCTCGGTGCGAGCTCTTTGCATCCTACGTCTAGCTCTGAGGCAGGCTGACCGTAGAGCTGCAATCTCGGCACTCCACCAGTATACCGGGCATCTACCGTTTCTTGGAAGTGTTTTTCTCGGCATAGTGGCGTCGCACGCGCGTGATAGAACAGCTACCAGCGCATCCCCGCTTAGACTGTCGGTGTTGGCCTCCAGTCCCAGGGCCGCGGTGAAAGCTTCGCTGTCGAAGTGATTGGACTTCCACCTGCGTACCTGACAGGGGTCTCCCGCCCTCGGATGCTGCACACCATAGTTGATCCTAAAGCGGATTGCTAAATGATCGCTATGGCTGTAGCCTTCGTCTACTCTCCATTCCATGCCTGGAGCCAGACTCGGGCTGGCAAATGTTACGTCAATCCACGCCTCCACTCCGTTTCTACGGAATGTACAGCGGAGCCATTATTAGCTAGCACAGTATCGAGTTTCGCAAGCGCCCCCATTGGTGTCGGTTTTTGCACCCTCGCCTGGCGACTTCTTAGGCGCTTCGCGTTCGACCTTTGCCTTTTCCCTTCGAGGGGACCTTGCCTTTTCCCTTCGAGGAAAACTCGGCCGCCGCTTCGAGCGACGTGGCTGCTCCATAGAAGGTGAAGGCCACTGTTTGAGTGCCCGTATCGACCTTCTCTTTTCCCTCCCTCTTGGAGGCCACTGTCTGGGTTTCTCTGTCGGACTTCTCCCGACATTCCACCCTCTTGGCATAAGCCTGCTGTTTCTGTCTTGCGACACGAACAGTTTTTCGGAGTTCCAGGAGACTCTGTTTTAACTCCTTGCTTATGTTTTGCTTTGCGCTAGTGTACTCGATTATTGAATCGAGCTGCTCCACCACTTTGCGCATCGCCGATAGTGGCCCGTCCGGTGCGTTGGTAGGGCTATTTCCTACCGCTGCTGGGGGGTCACTGGTGCTTTCAGATGCAGCACTCATCGCTCCACTACTCTCCCCACGGGGGGGGGAGACCTCGCCAAACCACCTCTAGCAAAGGGGTTTGGCACCTCCGACTGTTTATTGTTTTTGTTTTTGTTCTCCATGTTTGTACCCACGAGTAGCGCGAGAATAAATGTCCGCCACGCCAGAGCTCCGCATTAACCTGGTAAGGGACGCTTACTGTGGGGGTTGCCCAGGTACCCCACAGGCTCCGTTAACGATCGA
Organism: Topomyia yanbarensis; assembly: GCF_030247195.1. Lineage (NCBI taxonomy): Eukaryota > Metazoa > Arthropoda > Insecta > Diptera > Culicidae > Topomyia > Topomyia yanbarensis. The sequence continues at coordinate 258,669,946 of NC_080671.1, read as the reverse complement.
GCATCTTTTTCACCCCCTCGATCACTCATTTCTCGGCATGGGTCGCTTCACGCCTTGGAATTGGGGTTATGACCTACCTTGCTTTCCGTGGTGACCTCGGCCCAGATCACCACAACCATCCTCCTTTACCAGGGCTTTGGACCTGTAGCTCTGGTTCTCAATAGTTCCATGTACGTATATTATTATAGACATGCCACTATTGAGATCCGTCATTCGCTAGCGGAGTTAAAATTGGCACCTTTAAGCTAATGCAAACGTGACTTATCAAATAAACGAATTATATAAGAAAGGTATGCAGATGAAAGTAAGTTAAAGCATTGGAAAGATATGAATGTGAACACAGCAGATAAATGGCTAGAAATTTTCAATCATTTAAATACAATTAATATCCCTTTCAGTAGAATTAAATGAATTGTCGAATTCGCCCTGTACCTACCTGGGATTAATGCAGTTACGGAGCGTGTTTTTTCATTAGTTAACAAAATTTAGACTTCTGAAAAAAACCCAATTAAGCATTGACACACTAAAAGCAATTTTACAAGTTGAGCAAAATTTCTCTGAATCACGCGAAAAATTTTATTCGAAGGTTTCTGCAAGCGAGGAATTACTAAAGAAAGTACACTCAGCTGTGAAATATGATTAATTATAAAAGTGAATAATTTATTTCTGTGAATTTAAATATATTATAAACTTGTAAAATACCAGTTTTACTTCAACTTAATACTTTTGTCAGGTTAGTCCCGCATTCACACCGAAGAAATTTGGTCTTGTTTTATATCACATGGTTTTGTTAAGAGTGTCCCGCATTCATTTCAAAAACATCTGGTCATTTTAATCTAATCGAAAAGTGTATGCTTCCTGGTCAGATGATATCAAGGACAAATGGTCTCATGAGCTAGTCGCGAGACGAAATCGAGAACGGTTTTTTATTACCATCTCTATTACAAATAGAAGAAGGCTAGAGTTTCACAATGGGTTTTGTAAAACAATTATTTGTCCGACCGATAGGGTAATTTCGGGTGAGATGCCGCACTTTCTATATCTCGTATATAGGGTCACTTTTATACGGTAATATGATATTGTTAGTTTGTCTTTCGAAGAATTACAACACTGGAGATGTAAAATAATTCTTAACTTATTTTATTAATGATTATGTGCGTCCAGTTGCATCACGGAGTGCCGAAAGTTTTTCAGTACCTCATTGAAATTTCGTATTTTTTAAAAATTGTTCGATTTTTTTGGTATCTACTCGAACGTGATTTAGCCTATAAAAACTGGTTGCAAGCTGCAACGCACTTAAAAAATGAAAAACGGCAGCGGTACAAGGTGCTGAGAAATCGTGCTAACGTGAAAGTCGCTGTAGCTAAACAACAGTACTTGAACGGATATTTGGATAGCAACACTCCTTCAAAAACCCTCTGGCAACGTGTTAGGAATCTTGGAGTCGGCAAGACGAAATCGACGCTTCCGTGCTAGCGTGATCCAGATGAGGTAAATCAAACATTTTTAGCCAATTACATGAACAGTAACCATAGAGGACCGAGAGCATTGCGAGCAGCACCACCTTCGCCATACAACTTTTCGTTTCAATCTGTGCGGTACTGGGAAGTCGTCAATGCTATCTGGGATATTAAATCGAACGCTGTTGGGTTAGACGATTTACAGATTAGCTTCATTAAGATCATCATTACTATGCTATATTTCACCCTGAGGAGGAAAATTTGGTAAGAACCAAAATTTGATTTTTACCAAATTTTCCTCCTTAGGGTGAAATATAGCATAGTGCTTTGCTAAGCCAAGACAAGTTTCGGCTTCACTGTGTCTCATCGGCATAAATAGAACTTATGCTCGAACGGGACATCACGTTTGATCAGTTTTAATTTGATCAGTTTCAATCGTTCGATTGAAACACAAAGTGTGTTTTAGTTTTAAGGGATTTGCGTCAAGCCGGCGCTAATCTATTCCGACAATAAGTTAGTGTCGGTTTCTGATGAGGCGAAGCCGAAACGCAACTAAGTATGATCCTACCGTTAGTTGTGCAACACATAACGCATTTATTCAACATGTGTATCCAAACTTCTACCTTCCCTGAATGCTGCAAACACGCAAAGATTCTGCCATTGAAGAAGAAAGCGCATTTAAATGACATCACCAATCTGCGTCCGATTAGTATACTTTGCGCGCTATCAAAGATGTTCGTTCGCACTATTTGGCCCCACTGCGTGAGATGTTTCGTTCTCACGCGAGGATCGGTGCTACCGGGCACCAGTTATACCGGTTTTCCTAGCCCTTCTGGCAACCAGGCGATGATATGAAGTGGTGAGCCAACATTAACTCACACTGTGAGAATGACACAGAAATTTCAGTCGTAATTAAACCTGCAACCTAGTTAGATCGGTCCGCCTGAAAAATAAAAATCAAGATTAAAATTAAGTTCAAATTGTTTGTCGTATGCAGAAGAAATATAGTTAGAAGAAATAAGGTGTTTGCTACTTACCGTGAAAGTGCACTATACTTACGTGCCGAAGAATTTCCGTGCTAAGTTTCGTCACTTCTGCTTATTCGGTGCATCTGCCGATTGCAGTTATCGTTAGCCGTTGCTGCTATTTGTGAGGCTTTCGCTCGCCTCGGACTTCGCAGAAAGAAAAAGGAATCACAACGTAGGGTAAGCGACATCATAATTTTTGGTCCGGATTCTTGTCCGGACCGCGTGCAGTGCCTTGCATTGAGCATCGCCATTTTGGAAGCCGGTACGAAAGGAGGTTCTACGAAGGAGATTTCGGATTCATCACCCGCTGCTTGCTGCCTATTATTACTACAAGGCTCGATTTAACGGGCGCAAAATAATTACCTGTCCAAATTGTTTTTCGGGTATCGCAGGTGCCCTCTAGATTTTCTTCGCATTTCTTTGCATGCTTCGACGGTTCCATTTGTTTCTGGTCGACGATTGCTGGTATTCGGCAAGGCTTGGTGGCATTGTCGCTGGCTTCAAGGCGCCATTTTGCCATCGGACAATTGGACCATTGTACTTCGTGGCGTCCCTAGCTGCGTTGCTTGTTATGTACTGTTAATCCGGCTCCTGCTGAGGCATTCCGGATGCTGGCTAATCATGCTTTAATGATTTTACCACTAAATTGTTAGCTGTGGAAATCCGTGCCTAGTTTTTTGATGGTTTTTGGAGCTGTGTCCGTGGCATTTGCTGCTTGCTTTACAGCGTCCCTAGCTGTTGCAACACGTGTCGTGGATTTTGCTGGTCGCTGCTGTTGCTGTGGCGTCCCTAGCCTTGGCAATCCCTACTGTGGTGCTACTACCGTGCACTTTTACCAACTGTTCCTGCCATACGCGCATTGAACTGCCTTCTTTGGAGCTTTTCGGCGATTTCTGCTGGCGTGGTCTGGCAATTCCGGAAGGTTTTATTGTAATCCAGTACGGTCGGTACTGCAACGAGTTCCTGTTGGCTGTATAGAATACAAGGCACTTTTTGCCTTGGAACAGGTCAGCACCTTTCCAAGTTTCTTTACCACGTTTTGTGGGTCTACTTTTGGTCCTTTGGTCTGTAGGTCGTTCATCAGACATCGACGCGCTCCTGATCCATTGTCCCGCTTTACAAAATGGCGGAAGGGCAGTCACGAGGTCAGCTGCTTGCACGACGTGACACACTGCTTGCTGCTCTGGGTCGGGCAGGGGCGTTTGCTGCCGGATACGACGCTCAACGAGACCATACTCAGGTGACATTGAGGCTCGAGTACCTGAATGGAGTATGGAACAACCTGGAGATAGTACAGGCGCAGCTTGAGGACAACGAGACGACCGAGGAAGGTAGGGCAGAGCACGCTACCACTCGTGCATCCTTTGAACCTCGGCTATTTGAAATAAAAGCCAGTCTCATTTCAAAACTGCCTCCTATTCCTAACAATCGGAGCCCTGTTCCCCCACACGTGTCCTCCACTCTCTCTGGTATCAAGTTGCCGACGATTTCTTTGCCCGAATTTAATGGAGATTACATGCACTGGCTTGCATTCCATGATACATTCTTGGCGCTCATTCATTTAAATCCGGAGGTGCCGGATATTCAAAAATTTCACTATATGCGGGCAGCTGTCAAGGGGGAAGCTGCTCAGTTGATCGAGTCGATTGGTATCAGTTCCGCTAACTACGTTTTGGCTTGGCAGACATTGGAGAATCGGTATTCGAATGACTATTTGCTAAAGAAGCGGCATATGCACGAACTCTTAGGCATCCCGCGCGTGAAGAAGGAGTCAGCTGCATCACTACATGGGTTGGTTGACGAGTTCGAGCGGCATACGAAAATCTTGCATCAACTGGGAGAACCAACCGACGCTTGGAGCACTATATTGGAACATCTGCTGTGTACGCGCCTGCACGATGATTCTTTGAAGGCATGGGAGGACCATGTGTCGACGGTAACGAATCCGGACTACGCCTGTCTCATCGAGTTTCTGCAGCGGAGAACACGAGTGCTAGAATCCATCTCTGTGAACTATCATACAGTAGAATCAGCGTCAACTTCTGGTATTTCAGCTCATCCACCAAAGAAGAATCATCTTCACTCTCAGTTCCGCTTTACTTCGTATGCATCGACTGCAAGTTTGGGTGAAAAGTGCATCGCCTGCAACCAGTCGCATTCCGTGACAAAGTGTCAGAAATTCAACCGGATTTCACCGAGTGAACGCCAGCAGCTTGTGAATTCCAAACGCCTTTGTCACAACTGCTTGAAGGGTGATCATTTTGTCCGCAATTGTCCTTCAAATTTCAGCTGTCGGAAGTGCAATCGACGTCACCATACGCTTCTTCATTCCGGGCAGAGCGATAGTTCCTGAAAGAACATTAGCGAAGGAGCTTCCTCTAGTCCTTGTGCAACCGCTTCTACTACGCCATCTAATGGGTCTTCTGTGGTCGAGTCATCTACGCAATCTACGGTGGCTGCTACTGAGAATGTTCCTGTGGTCGAAGTTAGTTCTGCTCTACAACATCTTCGCGAAGACGTCTTTCTTCTCACTGTCATTGTGAAGGTCATCGACACCTACGGTGTGGAACATCTAGCTCGTGCACTTCTGGACAGTGCATCGCAGCCGAATCTCATCACGGATCGCATGGCGCAAATTCTACGATTGCGGAGACAACCCGTGAATGTTACGGTACAGGGAGCCGGCAAGCTATGTAAGCCGGTACGTGAATCGGTGTTCGCACAGGTACATTCAAGGACGGGTGACTTTTCGTGTAGCGTCAGCTTTTTGGTGATGGACAAAGTGACGGCAAATCTACCTTCGCAAAGAGTTTCAACTGTGGGATGGAAGATTCCGAAGGGGTTGCTTCTGGCTGATCCATCCTTCAACGAAAGTCAACCGATCGACATGGTTTTGGGGCTCGGCATTTCTAGTCCTTCTTCTCCAGCGCTGCACGCTGCTGAACATCATCTTGCGGTTTCGAACCTTTCCCGTCGCTCTCGTTGGAGATATTGCCAAAATGTACAGGCAGGTACAGGTGTACTCTGACGACACTCCATTACAACGCATTCTGTGGCGATTCTCCCAACATTCTCCAGTACAAACTTACGAGCTACTGACCGTTACTTACGGCTTAGGTCCATCATCGTTCTTAGCGACACGAACTCTCCAGCAACTAGCGGTAGATGAAGGTGATGCGTATCCGGTAGGCGGCCCAGCACTGAAAAAGAGCTTCTACGTCGACGATTTCATCAGTGGAGCTGAAACTATTGAAGAAGCTATCCGTATGCGAGCAGAGCTGAGCGAACTTCTGCAGAAGGGAGGATTAGAGCTCAGAAAATGGACGTCGAACTGTCTCGAAGTTCTCCAAGGTCTCTCCGACGATCAGATCGGCTCGCAATCCGCGTTGCACTTTAGTCCCCACGAAACCATCAAAGCACTTGGAATTAGCTGGGAGCCTGAAGTAGATGACCTCCGTTTCCATTTCGCAGATTCGAACCAGCAGTGAACCTCCAACGAAGCGGTCTATCCTCTCCGACATCGCCAAGTTATTTGACCCTCTTGGATTCATTGCCCCCGTCGTCGTACGTGCGAAAATCCTGATGCAGGAATTGTGGTTGTTGTCCTGCGGTTGGGATGATCCTGTTCCAGGACCGATCAAATCGAGATGGGAAATCTACCACCAAGAGCTGGTGAAAATATCAGAGCACCATGTCAACAGATATGCATTTCTTCCTAGTTCCGCTATACAGCTGCACACTTTCGCGGATGCTTCCCAGGCAGCATATGGAGCTTGTACGTACGCCCGATGTGAAGACGTCCAAGGAAAGGTGAGGATTCAACTGCTAGCGTCGAAATCCCGAGTAGCCCCGCTGAAACGAATCACCATCGCCCTTTTGGAATTATGCGCAGCCGTTCTAGCCGCTCATCTACACGCGCGAATCAAAAAGGCCATCGACGTCAACGTTTCTTCATCGTACTTTTGGTCAGATTCCGCCGTCACTCTACAGTGGTTACGATCACTTCCGAACGTCTGGCCGACCTTCGTCGCAAACAGAGTCTCGGAAATACAGCAGTGCACGAACGAATGTTAGTGGAAACACGTTCTCGGAGCTGAAAATCCTGCCGACCTGGTCTCGCGCGGCATGTCGTTCATCCCTGGTTTCTACGTTGGTCTTCCTGCAGCCAATTACTCCACGTCATCGGATATTGTATGCGATTTGTCACCAACACCCGTTCAAAAGCACGAACCCATCCTTCGCCATCCCCCATTCCGGTCGACCAATCACTTACCATAGCAGAACTAGCCAATGCCAAAACGTTTCTCGTCCGACTCGCCCAGCAGGATGGATACGCCGCAGAAATAAAGCAAGTGGAGAAGGAAAACACCGTGCCGAAGCAGTCCCACATTCACCGAATGAGCCCAATTTTCGACCCAGAGAGAGTGTTGAGAGTGGGAGGTCGTTTAAATCTTGCACAGTTACCCTATCAAGCAAAGCACCCTGCGCTTATTCCCACCAACCATCCGTTTACTCGACTAATCGCTGAAAATTTTCATCGCAAACTGCTGCACGGCGGCGGGCGCCTGCTGCTCACTACGATTCGCGAGGAATTCTGGCCACCCCGCGGCCGTAGACTGGTTCAAAGCGTAGTACGAAATTGCTTCCGTTGTACTCGTCTTAATCCAATACTGGCCCAACAACAAATCGGTCAGTTACCTGCCCAGCGTGTGATCCCAAGTCGTCCATTCAGCATCACCGGTGTCGACTATGCTGGCCCACTATACCGTCGCCCGATACACAAACGTGCCGCACCTGCAAAAACTTACCTGTGCCTCTTTGAATGCTTTTCAACCAAAGCAGTGCATTTGGAATTAGTCAGTGATTTGTCCACTCAAGCATTCTTGTGTGCCCTGCGACGGTTTATCGCTCGCCGTGGGCGGCCCACGCACATCCACTCAGACAACGGGAAGAATTTCGAGGGGGCAAAAAATGAGCTGGCTGAACTGTTTGCCAGATTTCACAACCGTGCTGAACAAGCTGAAATAGTTTCCGTCTGTGCCGAGGAAGGAATCACCTGGCATTTAACACCACCCAAGGCACCTCACTTTGGCGGCCTGTGGGAAGCAGCAATCAAAATAGCCAAAAAACATTTATACCGACAGCTCGGTTCGTCTCGCCTTACATTCGAGGCTATGTGTACTGTGCTAACACAAATCGAAGCTATAATGAACAGCAGACCATTGCTTCCACTAACTGAGGACCCTAACGACCTAGCTGCATTGACACCAGCGCACTTCCTCGTCGGTTCATCACTGCATGCCCTGCCCGACCCAGATTTTACCAACGTACTTGCCAACAGACTCGACCACTATCAACAGCTGCAACTGCATGTGCAGCAATTTTGGTCGCACTGGAAAAAGCAATATCTACAAGAGCTGCTGAAAGACACCCGTGGCTGGAAGCGAAACAACGAAATAGTTCCGGGGAGAATGGTCATCGTAGTCGACGAAATGCAGCCACCAATTCGATGGCCCCTTGCACGCATCGAAACAATTTTGCCCGGTGCGGATCAACTAACTAGAGTTGTTTTACTCCGTACTGCTCGTGGCATCATCACTCGTCCCATCGCAAAACCTTACGCCTCAGAAGCAGAAAAACATCCAGCAGCGATCAGCGACGCACCGACAACCTAACGGAGTTCGGATACTAGATGTAATTTAGGCTAAAATCACTAAAAACTGTTATAATTAAGAGAAACTAATTTATTGTCCACTAGTTATAAGATTCTATGTTGTTTGTTTACCTTTTCTATGTTGAACATATTCGTTCAAGGCGGCGAGTATGTTCGTTCGCACTATTTGGCCCCACTGCGTGAGATGTTTCGTTCTCACGCGAGGATCGGTGCTACCGGGCACCAGTTATACCGGTTTTCCTAGCCCTTCTGGCAACCGGGCGATGATATGAAGTGGTGAGCCAACATTAACTCACACTGTGAGAATGACACAGAAAATTCAGTCGAAATTAAACCTGCAACCTAGTTAGATCGGTCCGCCTGAAAAATAAAAATCAAGATTAAAATTAAGTTCAAATTGTTTGTCGTATGCAGAAGAAAGTGCTGGGAAAATCAACAAAAATTAAAAATCATCAGTGATAATTATCACTGCTGATCATGCTGTGCTGTGATCACAACCATAAAAAATCGCTAGTGATTTTCTCTGAAGCGATAATGTGCTAGCAAAAAATCATTGCAACAAAATCACCGCCTGTGATCACGGCCTGATTATATTTTTTTTTGATCAGGATTATGAAGTTGAGAAAATCAGGTACTATAGAAAAGATGCAAAATCGGGGTTGATGGTATTGTACATGATTATTGTAAGAAACTCCTTATGATGATGATTTAGCCAAATGATTTTGGGAGTGAGAGCGATCCAGCACACATGTAGGGATGCAAAATAATCCAAATGCTAACGATTTCAGCTTTTCGGGAATGTGTTTTATATTGAAGGACAAGTTGTTGGTAGTTGAAAATCAATAGTTTTGAACATTTTCACTGCACAGGGGGGTCCGCCGATGTGCCAAAATGGAATTTTTTTCAACTTTTATTGAAGGACAAGTCGTTGGTAGTTGAAAATCAATAGTTTTGGAAATTTTCAATGCACAGGGGGGTCCGCCGATGCGTTAAAATTGAATTTTTCAACTTTTCGGGAGTGTTTTATATTGAACGACAAGTTGTTGGTAGATGAAAATCAATAGTTTTGGACAGTTTCAATGCACAGGGGGGTCCGCCGATGCGTTAAAATTGATTTTTTTTCAAGTTTTCGGGAAAGTGTTTTATATTGAAGGACAAGTTGTTGGTAGTTGAAAATCAATAGTTTTGGACATTTTCAATGCACAGGGGGGTCCGCCGATGTGTCAAAATGGAATTTTTTCAACATTTCGGGAAAGGGTTTAATATTGAAGGACAAGTTGTTGGTTGTTGAAAATCAATAGTTTTGGACATTTTCAATGTACAAGGGGGTCCGCCGATGTGTCAAAATGGAATTTTTTTCAACATTTTGGGAAAGTGTTGTATATTGAAGGACAAGTTGTTGGTAGTTGAAAATCAATAGTTTTGGACATTTTCAATGCACAGGGGGGGTCCGCCGATGTGCCAAAATGGAATTTTTTTCAACTTTTCGGGAAAGTGTTTTATATTGAAGGACAAGTTGTTGGTAGTTGAAAATCAATAGTTTTGGACATTTTCAATGTACAGGGGGGTCCGCCGATGTGTCAAAATGGAATTTTTGTAAACTTTTGGGGAAAGTGTTTTATATTGAAGGACAAGTTGTTGGTAGTTGAAAATCAATAGTTTTGGACATTTTCAATGCTCAGGGGGTCCGCCGATGTGTCAAAATTGATTTTTTTCAACATTTCGGGAAAGTGTTGTATATTGAAGGACAAGTTGTTGGTAGTTGAAAATCAATAGTTTTGGACATTTTCAATGCACAGGGGGGTCCGCGGATGCGTTAAAATTGATTTTTTTCAACTTTTCGGGAAAGTGTTTAAACTTTTTGGGCCCGCAACTTGCCCTTCAATATAAAACACTTTCCCAAAAAGTTGAAAAAAAATCCATTTTGATGCATCGGCGGACCCCCTGTGCCTTGAAAATGTTCAAAACTATTGATTTTCAACAGCCCTCGATTTGCCTTTCAATATAAAACACTTTCCCAAAAAGTTGAAAAAAAAAATCCACTTTGACACATCAAAGTTTTGAAAATGTCCAAATTTTCAACAGCCCTCAACTTGCCTTTCAATATAAAACACTTTCCCAAAAAGTTGAAAAAAAATCCAGTTTGATGCATCGGCGGACCCCCCTGTGCATTGAAAATGTTTAAAACTAATAATTTTCAATAGCCCTCAACTTGCCCTTCAATATAAAACACTTTCCCAAAAAGTTGAAAAAAAATCAATTTTGACACATCGGCGGACCCCCCTCTGCATTGAAAATGTCCAAAACTATTGATTTTCAACAGCCCTCAACTTGCCTTTCAATATAAAACACTTTCCCAAAAAGTTGGAAAAATTCCATTTTGATGCATCGGCGGACCCCCCTGTGCATTGAAAATGTCCAAAACTATTGATTTTCAACAGCCCTCAACTTGCCTTTCAATATAAAACACTCCCAAAAAGTTGAAAAAAAATCCATTTTGATGCATCGGCGGACCCCCCTGTGCATTGAAAATGTTTAAAACTATTAATTTTCAATAGCCCTCAACTTGCCCTTCAATATAAAACACTTTCCCAAAAAGTTGAAAAAAAAATCCATTTTGATGCATCGGCGGACCTCCCTGTGCATTGAGAATGTCCAAAACTATTGATTTTCAACTGCCCTCAACTTGCCTTTCAATATAAAACACTTTCCCAAAAAGTTGGAAAAATTCCATTTTGATGCATCGGCGGACCCTCCTGTGCATTGAAAATGTCCAAAACTATTGATTTTCAACAGCCCTCAACTTGCCTTTCAATATAAAATACTTTCCCAAAAAGTTGAAAAAAAATCCATTCCATCCCTGTGCATTGAAAATGTCCAAAACTATTGATTTTCAACAGCCCTCAACTTGCCTTTCAATATAAAACACTTCCCAAAAAGTTGAAAAAAAATCCATTTTGATGCATCGGCGGACCCCCCTGTGCATTGAAAATGTTTAAAACTATTAATTTTCAATAGCCCTCAACTTGCCCTTCAATATAAAACACTTTCCCAAAAAATTGAAAAAAATCCATTTTGACACATCGGCGGACCCCCCTCTGCATTGAAAATGTCCAAAACTATTGATTTTCAACAGCCCTCAACTTGCCTTTCAATATAAAACACTTTCCCAAAAAGTTGGAAAAATTCCATTTTGATGCATCGGCGGACCCCCCTGTGCATTGAAAATGTCCAAAACTATTGATTTTCAACAGCCCTCAACTTGCCTTTCAATATAAAATACTTTCCCAAAAAGTTGAAAAAAAAAATCCATTTTGATGCATCGGCGGACCTCCCTGTGCATTGAAAATGTTCAAAACTATTGATTTTCAACAGCCCTCAACTTGCCTTTCAATATAAAACACTTTCCCAAAAAGTTGAAAAAAATTCCATTTTGACACATCGGCGGACCCCCCTTCTGCATTGAAAATGTCCAAAACTATTGATTTTCAACAGCCCTCAACTTGCCTTTCAATATAAAACACTTTCCCAAAAAGTTGAAAAAAAATCCATTTTGATGCATCGGCGGACCCCCCTGTGCATTGAAAATGTCCAAAACTATTAATTTTCAATAGCCCTCAACTTGCCTTTCAATATAAAACACTTTCCCAAAAAGTTGAAAAAAAATCCATTTTGACACATCGGCGGACCCCCCTCTGCATTGAAAATGTTCACAACTATTGATTTTCAACTGCCCTCAACTTGCCTTTCAATATAAAACACTTTCCCAAAAAGTTGGAAAAAATTCCATTTTGATGCATCGGCGGACCCCCCTTCTGCATTGAAAATGTCCAAAACTATTAATTTTCAACAGTCCTCAACTTGCCTTTCAATATAAAACACTTTCCCAAAAAGTTGAAAAAAAAAAAAATTCAGCTTGGCTCATGACACCCCTAACATATCCATAATGTTCGAAAATAGATAATGATCATCGATCCAAGAATTAAATCAAATCGCAATCATTGCTGATAATGCTCACTTGTGATTTTTTCCCAATTGCTCGCTGCAGATAGAATCATGCCGGGATCACCCTCTCAATTATCAAATTCAGCCACAGATCAAAATCACCACTGATAGAGGGCAAGAAAAAATCGGTAGTGATTTTTGTGAGATGATCTTTTGATAGTTAAGAAAGTGATCACGGCATGATTTTATCGGCAGTGAGAATTTTCGAAAAAATCATAAGCGATAATTATCAGCCATGATTGCGGTTTGTTTTTTTTTTGAATATGATTTTCCCAGCACTGGAAGAAATAAAGTATTTGCTACTTACCGTGAAAGTGCACTATACTTACGCGCTGAAGAATTTCCGTGCTAAGTTTCGTCACTGCTGCTTATTCGGTGCATCTGTCGATTGCAGTTATCGTTAGCTGTTGTTGCTTTTTGTGAGGCTTTCGCTCGCCTTCATTGCGAGCTGTTGGTAGGCGGTGAAAACCATCGTCGTGAGGCTGCTGCTCAGTGACGATTCGAGTTACCTGTGTCAGGTGTTTTGAGCTGCAACCAGTAGGGTACGTGGACCTGTTATTGTCCTCGTCCCGACCAGAAAATTCTGGTGACTTCGCAGAAAGAAAAAGGAATCACAACGTAGGGTAAGCGACATCAAAAGGCTTTTGAAGAACTTCTTAAGCAACAAATGACCTCTTATATCGAAGCTAACAGTCTGCTGTCTGACTTTCAGGCCGGTTTCCGTACAGGCCAAAGTATTAAAACTGCTGTTCTTCGAGTACACAACGACATAGGAGCCCAATGATGGCTATAAAAGGGTACTGCAATACTGCTACTACTGGACTTTTCAAAGGCTGTACGCACATCGATCGTGTATATTCCTGCAAACCTCCTGGCAACACGGTCCCCAGCTATACATCATGAAAGGCTCATCCAAACTCGAGGTCGCCGTCAGGAGAACCTGGTGATTGCAGCAAACAACACGGCGTGTTACGCCAATTCACTGTTCGTTCGAAGTGTGGTAAATTGGAATTCGTTACCGCCTGCAGTGAAACGTTCTTCGTCGGAAGCAATTCTCAAGAGTGGCTGCATCAACTTTTGGAACCGTAATTTAAGATTAGTTTAAAGTTTAAAATTAATTCAATTAACCAGACATGTACGCATTGTAAAACCGGAAGTAGTAATTTTTAAAAGATATTTATCTTACGCTACTGGTCAATAAACAAACAAAACATGTATCGGTTGAACAGCTGGGACCTTTTAGAAGGCATTCTGATCATGAGTACGGTCATCGATAATTTCAGAGCAAAATATCGTCGTGCGGCATCTCTCCCACACAATTGGGAGAGATGCCGCATCAAAATTGCGGGTGAGATGCCGCACTCGATGGCGGAGGATACGTAGCTAAAATGTATTTTTTCACCTCGGAATGTCATTAAATGATCATTTGCGTCAGATATAGATTATTAATAAGGTGTATCCGCAAACTAACGGACCTAACACAGTGACATATAGGAATATGATTCTATTTATCTATGTATTTAAACGGGCGATATGTACTAAGGTATTATTTACTTCGGTTTATTCTTTAAAGTTTCAGGCACTAATTTTAGTGAACGCATTGATTTGTAGTGATGTCAATCTTGGGATAATAATGAAAATTTCAATTTTTTTTTGAAAATTTCAATTTTTTTCAAGAACAAACCAAAGTTATATAAATTCAGTGTTGGAAGAAACATCCAAAAACTGCTTTTAATGAACTCGCTCATACAAACATATAAATAAATAGTATCCGTAATTAAGTTACTCCAACTTAACCGTTACACAAGGTTGCAAAAGAAAACTAATTTTAAAATGTTGAATAAAAAAATGCTTCTAGAAATGGTATTACCCCCTTAAGAAACATGAAAGTGCTGGCCGATTTATAGGTGTAATCAAATTTCATGAAACTCAGCTGAAGACCCCTAATCACAAAAACATCAACGATAGCTAAAAATATTTTTGTTCACCATTTTTTCAGTTTGTGACCATGGTGCGGCATCTCACCCGCACATGCGGCATCTCTCCCGCAATGACCTTTTTTTTAAAAAAATGTTCATGGAAATTTGATGAATTTTTCTTCATGACAAAAACCATTTGACAGTATTTGTCGCAATTGATAAAAATGATTTTATCAAATATTGAATGGTTTACTTTGATGCAGGATCGATTTTAAGAAATGTGCGGCATCTCTCCCCAAATTACCCTACTCCATTTACGGTCAGAGTACAGATGGTTTTATAATTGAAGGCTTTTCCGTTAGCACATCGTTGCTGTTGTGCTATTTTATGACAAACGCCATTTTTTGAGTAAACTGAGTTGGATATGCTACATTACTTATCTGAAAAATCTCTATAAAGTGGCATTTTCAGAGTTTTGAAATTCTGCTTGGTTACTAAGATTTAGCGCGAAACGTGCTGAGAAATTGTGAGGTTTTTGGTTCAAATCATTGTGTCTTGACATTGACTCACGTTATCTTGATTTATTAAATGTTTGCCTGTGTGTGTTCCTATAGAGGTACAAGCGGTTTTAAATACATAAATTGGTTAATAAACAATCTTTATAGTTTTTTCTAGAAAATTGGGATTGAAAGCTTTCTTTTAACATGTCAACATCACCCGTAGATATTTTCACCAATTTTTTGACAAGAGTTTTTCTTAAGTATACGACTATTTGTTCATCAACCCTATATTTATTGATAGGGTTTACAAAAATGCTTACATGGCGAAATAAGAAAAGATGCTGAAGCTTGCTATTGTATTGCTGTTTTACATATTACTGCCATATGTCGCTTTATTTATTATTTCTAAATTTTATTCAATATTATAATTAAAACGATTTTGGACGAACGGTAGATGGGCTCTGCACAGTATCGTCTTTTTCATAAAAATAATCTGTACAGCCTATCGCTCAATATGTGGCTTTGCTTTATCCCAGCAAAGACAAATAGTAGATAGTATGATTTTCATCGGCTCAAGTCTTAGCCGCGTGGAGAAATTGATTATGCTGTACATAAATGCACGAACCAGACTTATTTCAGTTTGCCTCACTCTGTTAAACATTGAAGTCCAAACGTGTGTGTTAGATTTTCCAGTATAAATTCAATTATTAACTCTGTTTCTTTTCGATTTTTTGATATATATATATATATATATATATATATATATATATATATATATATATATATATATACATATATATATATATATATATATATATATATATATACATATATATATATATATATATATATATATATATATATATATATATATATATATATATATATATATATATATATATATATATATATATATATATATATATATATATATATATATATATATATATATATATATATATATATATATATATATATATATATATATATATATATATATATATATATATATATATATATATATATATATATATATATATATATATATATATATATATATATATATATATATATATATATATATATATATATATATATATATATATATATATATATATATATATATATATATATATATATATATATATATATATATATATATATATATATATATATATATATATATATATATAAAAAACGAGTATCAGCTAATTAATGCACATTTCGTAAGCAACAATATCGCAATGAATGCGACGCATGTAACATCAGATATGAAGGATGGAAACATAAAACACATATTACCTATCCGGACAATAGACAAAAATGCGATTAATAGTGAATATTGGTTGGAAGCGAATAATGGCGCAATCAGTGAACCCGGCAAAGACTACATTATGTCGCCTGGGGGTGCGCCAGTTAAAACTTATATTTCAAAAGAATATTTTTCTCCTAATGTCCATTATATGCTCAATATGGGAAGTACTGATACCAAAAGTTCTTCCAATATTGATCAATCAAACTTACTACTAAAAAGGAAAGAACTACCAAAAAGAGAAAGCATTATCGAAGAAATCGCAGCTTCAAACGAAAAAACTGTGCAAAATCTTCGTAAATCGCTCAAAAAGCTAACTACTACACATGGTACACCTGTTCAGTATAACTCATCATCGAAGTCGGAAGAGAATAGGAATACTCCTACTTCCATTTTCCATTTTTTCACGGAATTATATGATCATCATCTATGGAATGTCTCGACTATTAGTGAGAAGCTTAGCTATGATTGTGCTATTGATATGGAAATATATCTGCAAGAACTGCGAAACCAACAATTTTGGGCGCTAAAAGGTATGTTGAAACATATTTTTTTGCTTCAGGAAATAGGTCGCATGTGTACGGCATGCGTGATACACAGTATGTGCCATGAATAAGCCAACATTGTAATTATTTGATCTAAACAAAAAACAGATTTAATCCACCTAGCAGTGAGATAAGACATTTCTTACACATTTTTGAATAAAATAAGAAAATAGATAATCCAGATTGTACGAATTTGAGAACCATTGCATCAGAAAGTTATGAAATGATTTTGAAAATTTTATCTTCCGAGAAAAGGCTAATTAATATACAATGGGATTTCTAGGGCTTCTATCCTTTTTTGTGTTATTCTTTTCGTTTTCACGCTTCTTTACTTGACGGCGTCGTTTTAAGATTATTTAGTGTTTCAACATTATTGATGGACCTTAATTAGTTATCAGGAACCTGAAACGTTCAATTTGCTTTGGAATTCAAAGTTTACTTTTTGGTCACATATTCCCGAAAAAAATGTGCAGAATAAAATTTGCTGGTCCAGTAATTTAACGCGCAATTGAATATAGTAAAGTGACACAAGGTCACAACGCCTACATCACAACTTATTACAGATTCGGAAAGTAGACAAAATCTCACGAAAGCCCTTTGAACAGAGAGCAAAAGATGGAGAATGCGATTCTTAAAAGAAACAAGTAGATATTTCAAAGTTTTCATTTGAATTAAAATAAATAGTGTGAAGTGTCTAGGTTATGTCGATAGCATAAAAGGCGTGCATTCAGTTGATTATAATACAGCCTCTTTCCAGTCATCCTTATAGCTTGCATATTATTTCGTTCGGAATTCTCGTTCAGGAAATATGGATAAATAAGCCCTGTACAATCCAATACTGTGAAAAAGAAATGGTTCAAACTGGCAGGATGGCAAAAATGTAGGCAGATCAACTATCTATCCAATGCATAAACTCCAAGGTGCGGAAAACTCGCTCACCGCCATGAGCGTACATGAATTTGTTTCCTTATACATCGTCGGGGGTTTACGCTCTCGTTAAAAAGATACAGACCCACACAACTCGTTTCGCATCACACCGTATGCGATTACGAAGAGAGAGAGAATCGGAAATCGCAAATTTTTTTAACGCGTTCCACATTGCCGATGCAGTGAGGTAATGAGTGCCATCGAACATATTCGGCAGTGAACATGTTCGTTCGGAAAAATGATCCAAATCTTCGTGCGTAATCCTGAAACTAAACGATTGAAATATCTGGCTGGCCTGAAAATATCGGTAGGAGTCAGTGTCCGCCTGGACACCGCACGGAGTGGCAGTTTCTGCTGTGTAGGTTCAACTCGCAATCATTTCCTTGCTGCGTGTTAATTCTATCATGCGCATGTTATCGCTCGAGTTGAACTCTACCATTGTATGTACAAATGCCGTACTTACGATGTAGACAAGATGTGTGGTAATGTACATTGGTTTAGATTTGTTTAGATTTAGTTTAATTTTCAATGTTCAGGCGCGTTCGGCTCCTTCCATGCGCTGCATTCGAGAAGAAACTTAGATTTGTCTTCTTTTCTATGCCAATAAATAATCTCGAAAGTTGTGCGTTTTATAGCGTATCATTGCGCGAATATAGCTCACTACTTCCGGTGATATGCATTTGCATAAAATTGACAAAATATCGATTGTCGCTGATCAATTTTCTTGTTTTTAACTGTAATGATAATATCTTTTGCTTCAATCATATTTATTATCCACGTTTAGGTGGTTTTGGCTTGAGACGAAGCTGGGCCAGGTTATAACTCAAATTGATGTTAAAATAAATTAAGTGATAACAGTTTCGGTTGAAACCTGACTCAGTTTCGAGATCAAACAAAAACACATTCGTGCTAGGGCATACGAGTCCGGTGCATAAAGTTCATACCTTTTTGTGTGCATGAAATTAGGTGTGAATAAACAGATAGAAAGGGAATCATATGTATCAACTAATAACAATATAATAAAATATGATAGATAAATCGAAATTTTAAAAACAGTTTACCAAGCGAAATTTTCACTGAAATGCTGTTAAGTTTATTAAGTTTCTTGGAACTAATAATTGGAATGTGGAATCTGGCGGAGTAACTATTGGTGTTTGTTTCAGGCAAGATTTGTTCACAAAAATAGATAAGGCTAGTAACTAGGACTATAACCATTCATGTATGCGCTTACAGTTGTATTATCTATAGCATTGCAGTTATTGATATTAGTCTGAAGGGATTCCGCTGGAGCAGTGCTGCCAGGGACATTTTCAGTTAGCAGTGAAAATGATATTTGTATAAATATTTTCGTTATATTGCATTATTATTGAAAACTGATAAAAACATCTAAATGTAAACAATCTTTGTCTATCTTTCCTATGCTATGGGCTATTGAACAATTGGGCAGGTCATTGCACTCTGATAAAAGCATCACTCTTGATAATCAGAGGTTTTTGATGTTTCTTGATACAAACAAACCAAAAAAAAGTTTAGCATAAAAGGTTTCGAGTGATCGGTGTGAATGAATTTGTTTATAGACATCATTCAAAAACCGGGGATGGAAAACGTGTGTAACTTTCGTAGCCATATATTTTTCCAATCATGATAACTGGCCAACAACATTTCGATCCGCCTCAAATTGTTTAAAATCACAATATTTTCAAATCGATTGGAATTTCTGAATCGGACAAGATCAGTTGAGTTTGAATCTAATATTAATAGTAGACCCCATGTTATATAATACTTTCTAGTAATACTACTACTTACTTGGTTAAATCTCACGGTATAAAGATACTTTCCTAAGATTCAAATTTGAAAAATGTTACATGGGTAATTTTACGAAGATGCGAATTTTAATCCTGGTCGCAATTCTATGATTGTGAGTATTGTGTGAATTATATTAGAATTTAAACTAAACTGTTCTCATTAGGGTCAGATCCAAAAAAAATGTGAAAAGCCTTCAGACAGCACAGAAAAGCTATTAGGAAAACTTGGAGTCTCAAACCGAATTACATCTTTGAGTTTATATAAAAAATTGTATATTTAATAATGTTCTTGTGTGGTGTCAGATGGAAGAAGTGATGACAATCCTGTAAAAGCTTAGCTATCTGCTGAGAATGGTGTTCATTGCGATAACTGGGGCACTTACGATACAGAACTGCGTAGAACTTATAAATACTATCAATTTGGACAGTCTTCGGCTATATTTTCCAAGCAACTGGATTTTTGCAAAGATTCTAGGGGAATTCTATTGTTCTTCGGCAAGTAGACATTGAGTAGTAGCTTATTATTGAAAGAGAAGCACATACCACAGAGAACAGGCGTCCATCTTTAGCGTTGAACTTGTGTAAAAATCACTAACGTTGTCGAAGCTAATTGGGATATCTCCACCCGGTGCGTTACTGTCGTCATGTTTTTGGTGACCGAGTTCGATAGATTGAAAATCGAATTGTAATGCCTGAAGATATTTAGGTTTGAAGAAAACCATTTTTGTTGTAAAAATCACTTTCAACTGTTCAAACAAAAAGTTCTTTTGAAAATTGTCTCCAGAAATAGTCTTATTATCCAGTGTAGCGCATTCCTCTGTATTTGACTCCTAAAGTGCACAGACTCTGGGTCTTACTATAAAAATTGATTCCGTCAGACACTAGTTACACTGTTACCAGTTATATTATACATAAATAATACATTTCTATGCATTGTAATCAATAAATATAACACGTGTAGCATAAAATATAGTTAACCCTTAAATGCATAACGCTGTTTTAAAACAATATTACGCAAAACATCTCAAAATTATCACAGTAATGTATTGAAACTAGGAAACAATTTTCACAAAATTTAAAAAAAAAAATTTGCGCCTTAGAGGGTAACGTGACTACCATGTTTGGAAATAAAGTAAAATGTGATATCAATTGATACAAAAAATATCTATTGCACATTTTTAAAAGACCTATTATGTGCAACGATAATGTTGCCAAAAACGGAGCCCATTTGTTGCCAAAATCTTAGTGTACCGAAAAGGGAGCATGCAAAAATCGGAACGTGCCAAAAACGCTATCTTACTGTACTATCATTGAACAGCCTCCAAGAAACATAAAAAACACATATCGTCAATACTTCCTCCATTCCATTACACGTTGAAAAACCTTGTCAATACGCTTCAGTATTGACAAAACAACTGAACGTGTAAGGACCGCTAATACGGAACACAAACAAGATCAAACATTCTTTACTAGTATATATGATGATTGACAGCAGAAATAACAAAAAGCGCCACAAAAAGCATAAGCAATCAAAACATCGGGAAAACAATATTAAGAACAGATCCATTCTTGACCGCTCATCATGCCGAATTAGATCCACATGACATCACTGTGAACAGCCTAGTGAAAGAAACCGATTTCGCGCACCCCGGCTTGGCCACAAACTTACTGTACTATCATACTACAAATTATGCAAAACATCAAACTGTCTTGAAAACAAAAACTCTAAAGTCTGGCTCTTAAGCGTTCAATAATCCATTGTGGTATAACAAAGTTGGATTGTTGATATGCATCAACAATATTGAACGCGTAAAGTCCGCTATTCATTTATACCTATGTGGAATATGAATGATATACAAAGGGACAATCTGCTCGCTTAGCAAATTACAAACATGCACATGCACTCGACTGACACTACACTATTCCATCGATACAAAACACCGCGGCAGCGTCAATGCAAACAATCGCAAGCACCGCTCCCGCTCGCATGCGGTGGGAATTGAATCGATTTTCGATTTAGGCGAACATAGATCGCGATCCAAATTTTTGAGGAAGAATCGCATTGCCGAACGGATCCGATCATCATTGTTCGGATACAATTCCGAACATGTATCGGAAAGAACCTAAATCGCAGCGATCCAAGGTGAGCGTAAGAGAGAAAAAATACGAACATGTGAGATACCATATTCACTTGGCTCTGGCCGATCGGGCGCTCAACAGATGCACACTCATAAACAAGAAAAACAGAATAAAGCATCGGAGGTAGGTGAGTGCGCATGAGCCTTGAGTGAGCGTAAAACGATGCGATTCTTCCTATCCTTGTTCAAGGGATAAATTAAATACATAAACTTTAGAAAAAATTTCACTATGGGGTCAACTTACATATTAATTTGTCTTTGAAGAAAACTTGCATATTAATTACTGAGAAATAAGTTATATATTATTGAGGTATTCACAAAACGTTTTAAGAAACGAATTCCTTGAATCACGTAGATGCGTTTCCATACTTCAATATTCAAAATCGGTTTAGTTTAGTCCCTAAAACACCAGTAAATCAATACTCTACGGTCTCATTTTTAGATAGTTAAAATTGATAAGCGGGGAATAAAAATACAAAATGTTTAATATCTCAGACGCTCGTGAACAAATTTTGACAATCTATAGCTTGTTAGAAAGGTATTGTAAGCAAATAAAAATTTTGAAATATCTACCTGTCTCATTCACGAATCGCATTCTCCCTGTCGTTCTCTGTTCAAGGGGATTGAAAGCACATGTGACCTTGTCTCACTTTACTATATTCAATTGCGTGTTAAAATACTGGACCAGTAAATTCTATTCTGTACATAAATCTTTTTTTCGGGAATATGTGACCAAAAAGTAAACTTCGAATTCCAAAGCAAATTGAACGTTCCAGGTTCCTGATAAATAATTAAGGTCCAACAATAAAGTAGAAACACCAGATAATCTTAATACGACGCCGTCAAGTAAAGAAGCATGAAAACAAAAAGAATAAAACCAAAAAAAGATGGAAGACCTAGAAAGTCCATTGCATATTTATTAGCCTTTTCTCAGAAGATAGGATTTCCAAAACATTTCAAAACTTTTTGATGCAATGGTTCTCAAATTCGTACAATCCGGTTTATTCATTTTCTTAATTCAAAAATGGTTTTAGCTTCAAATATATGACCGTTTCATTTCAATTAATTATTTCATTCCGCATATTTTTATTCGTTTTGTTCATCTGCGTCTATTTTACTTATTTTATTCGTTTCATTCTTTGGATTCACTCTGATCAGTTTATTCTTTTTGTGCATTTTACTCATATCATTCATTTAACTTATTTTATTCATTGTTTTCATTGTATGCATTTTATTCATTTTTTCCAGTTTATTCATTTTTTTCAGTTTCTTCATTTTAATAATCTGACTACGTTTTCAGTTTCAATCATTTCATCAAAATAATTTATTTGATTCAATTTATTTCTTTATATTAATTTATAACCTTTTACCATTGTTCAATTTTTCATTTTAATCAATGCATTTAATTCTACCAATTTTCTTTATTCATTTTATCACTTCAGCTCATTTTGTTTATTTGATTTGTTTGTTTTATTTATGCATTTCATTTACTTTTTACTTTATTCATTTTGTTCATCCATTCTTTTTATTCATTTGACCCATTTCATTAATTTGATTCATTGTATTCACTGGATAAATTAAATTAATTTGATTAATTTGATTCATTTGATTCTTGTGATTCATTTGATTCATATGATTCATTTGATTCATTTGAGTCATTTGATTCATTTGATTCATTTGATTCATTTGATTCATATGATTCATTTGATTCATTTGATTCATTTGATTCATTTGATTCATTTGATTCATTTGATTCATTTGATTCATTTGATTCATTTGATTCATTTGATTAATTTGATTCATTTGATTCATTTGATTTATTTGATTCGTGTGATTCATTTGATTCATATTTTTCATATGATTCATAAGATTCATATGATTCATTTAATTCATTTGATTCATTTGATCCATTTGATTCATTTGATTCACTTGATTCACTTGATTCACTTGATTCATTTGATTCATTTGATTCATTTGATTCATTTGATTCATTTGATTCATTTGATTCATTTGATTCATTTGATTCATTTGATTCATTTGATTCATTTGATTCATTTGATTCATTTGATTCATTTGATTCATTTGATTCATTTGATTCATTTGATTCATTTGATTCATTTGATTCATTTGATTAATTTGATTCATTTGATTCGTTTGATTCATTTGATTCATTTGAATCATTTGAATCATTTGTTTCATTTGATTCATTTGATTCATTTTATTCATTTGATTCATTTTATTCATATCTTTAATTTTATGCATTTCACGTTCAGTTATTCGTTTTATTTCATGTAATTTGTTAGTATGAGTCAATTTCTTCTATTAATCTTATAACTATTTCTAAATATAATCTTAATTTTTATTTAATAAACGAATCTATTTTGATTCGTGTATATTATAATTTCTGTTTACATTAATTTTTCTACTCATTTCATGAATTTAAAAACCTATTATTTCATTTTTTGCTTTACTTTTTTATTTCGTTCGTTTTGTTGATTTCTATAATTTATTCAGTTTATTCGAGATTTTATTCGTGCAAGACTAGAAACTATTTTCATCCCACCTCTAGTTGGATGCCTACTTCTCGTGAGTGCTGCGAACTAATCCAACAGTGGAATGTGTAAGAAATGTCTCATCTCACTGCAAGGTGGATTAAATCGGTTTTTTTAAATGTTCATGGAAATTTGATGAATTCTTTTTCATGACAAAATCCATTTCACAGTATTTTCGAAACTTGTCGCAATTGATAAAATTGATTTTATCGAATATTGAATAGTTTACTTTGATGTAGAATCGGTTTTAAGAAATGTGCGGCATCTCTCCCCAAATTACCCTACAATGCCTGTGTTCTGAACAAGATGCCGTTCATCAATGAAGAGCAAAGAATTGATATTTAACCCTTAAATGCGCAATGTTGTTCTCAAAACAACATTGTGAAAATCATCTCAAATTTATCACAGTAACGTATTGAAGCTATGGGGCAATATTTACGGCTTCAAGGGGTAATGTACTAAACAACATTGGAACATTCCATCGGAATATTGGAAAGATTGTAATTTTTGTCGCCTAGTCCACCTACAAAATGTGGTAAGTCAAGAACATTTTCATGATGAGGAAGATGAGCTCTGCGGACCCGGTATAATTATCTAGTAAGGTACTACATGTAATACACTGTATTTAATTTTTAAAAGCGTTTTCGCGAAAGTAGTTTTTTTAAGCGGCATGTAAGACTTTTCATAGAAGTACTGGTCCGATTTCAATAATGCAGTTTCAACATCAATGTCATCAATGAATTTTAAAGCTCGCTAGAGATTTTTCTTTTCGTCTTGAAATGTAAAATTGAAAAGTCAGAACATGTATCTTCAAAATAAAAAAAAAAGTTTCAAAATCCATTGAGGAGATGCTTTGCAATTTATTCCCAAAAAAGTTCTCAATTTAGGCCTCGCGAGTAGAGGACCCCCTTAACTCTTTAGAATTAATTTTCGTATAACTGCGCCAAATATTTGAAAAAGAAAAAGGACAATTTCACTCCAAACCAATATGAAACTGCACACGATCGTACGCTGTGCATTGGGTAGCCTTTTCACATCATCCTCCTCCTGCAGCCAAACCCAGCACGCATTCCACCTTATACAAAATATATATATATATATATAATATATATATATATATATATATATATATATATATATATATATATATATATATATATATATATATATATATATATATATATATATATATATATATATATATATATATATATATATATATATATATATATATATATATATATATATATCTTTTGCGTTAGGAGATGACGAACTTGGTGATTGCAGTAATCAAAATAAACATTCTTCTTTTTGGTTATAACTTCGCGTACGAGCGAAATAATGAAAGCAATGAAGGTACCAATCATTCGACGGCTGCAATGGTAAAAAACGAGTATCAGCTAATTAATGCACATTTCGTAAGCAACAATATCGCAATGAATGCGACGCATGTAACATCAGATATGAAGGATGGAAACATAAAACACATATTACCTATCCGGACAATAGACAAAAATGCGATTAATAGTGAATATTGGTTGGAAGCGAATAATGGCGCAATCAGTGAACCCGGCAAAGACTACATTATGTCGCCTGGGGGTGCGCCAGTTAAAACTTATATTTCAAAAGAATATTTTTCTCCTAATGTCCATTATATGCTCAATATGGGAAGTACTGATACCAAAAGTTCTTCCAATATTGATCAATCAAACTTACTACTAAAAAGGAAAGAACTACCAAAAAGAGAAAGCATTATCGAAGAAATCGCAGCTTCAAACGAAAAAACTGTGCAAAATCTTCGTAAATCGCTCAAAAAGCTAACTACTACACATGGTACACCTGTTCAGTATAACTCATCATCGAAGTCGGAAGAGAATAGGAATACTCCTACTTCCATTTTCCATTTTTTCACGGAATTATATGATCATCATCTATGGAATGTCTCGACTATTAGTGAGAAGCTTAGCTATGATTGTGCTATTGATATGGAAATATATCTGCAAGAACTGCGAAACCAACAATTTTGGGCGCTAAAAGGTATGTTGAAACATATTTTTTTGCTTCAGGAAATAGGTCGCATGTGTACGGCATGCGTGATACACAGTATGTGCCATGAATAAGCCAACATTGTAATTATTTGATCTAAACAAAAAACAGATTTAATCCACCTAGCAGTGAGATAAGACATTTCTTACACATTTTTGAATAAAATAAGAAAATAGATAATCCAGATTGTACGAATTTGAGAACCATTGCATCAGAAAGTTATGAAATGATTTTGAAAATTTTATCTTCCGAGAAAAGGCTAATTAATATACAATGGGATTTCTAGGGCTTCTATCCTTTTTTGTGTTATTCTTTTCGTTTTCACGCTTCTTTACTTGACGGCGTCGTTTTAAGATTATTTAGTGTTTCAACATTATTGATGGACCTTAATTAGTTATCAGGAACCTGAAACGTTCAATTTGCTTTGGAATTCAAAGTTTACTTTTTGGTCACATATTCCCGAAAAAAATGTGCAGAATAAAATTTGCTGGTCCAGTAATTTAACGCGCAATTGAATATAGTAAAGTGACACAAGGTCACAACGCCTACATCACAACTTATTACAGATTCGGAAAGTAGACAAAATCTCACGAAAGCCCTTTGAACAGAGAGCAAAAGATGGAGAATGCGATTCTTAAAAGAAACAAGTAGATATTTCAAAGTTTTCATTTGAATTAAAATAAATAGTGTGAAGTGTCTAGGTTATGTCGATAGCATAAAAGGCGTGCATTCAGTTGATTATAATACAGCCTCTTTCCAGTCATCCTTATAGCTTGCATATTATTTCGTTCGGAATTCTCGTTCAGGAAATATGGATAAATAAGCCCTGTACAATCCAATACTGTGAAAAAGAAATGGTTCAAACTGGCAGGATGGCAAAAATGTAGGCAGATCAACTATCTATCCAATGCATAAACTCCAAGGTGCGGAAAACTCGCTCACCGCCATGAGCGTACATGAATTTGTTTCCTTATACATCGTCGGGGGTTTACGCTCTCGTTAAAAAGATACAGACCCACACAACTCGTTTCGCATCACACCGTATGCGATTACGAAGAGAGAGAGAATCGGAAATCGCAAATTTTTTTAACGCGTTCCACATTGCCGATGCAGTGAGGTAATGAGTGCCATCGAACATATTCGGCAGTGAACATGTTCGTTCGGAAAAATGATCCAAATCTTCGTGCGTAATCCTGAAACTAAACGATTGAAATATCTGGCTGGCCTGAAAATATCGGTAGGAGTCAGTGTCCGCCTGGACACCGCACGGAGTGGCAGTTTCTGCTGTGTAGGTTCAACTCGCAATCATTTCCTTGCTGCGTGTTAATTCTATCATGCGCATGTTATCGCTCGAGTTGAACTCTACCATTGTATGTACAAATGCCGTACTTACGATGTAGACAAGATGTGTGGTAATGTACATTGGTTTAGATTTGTTTAGATTTAGTTTAATTTTCAATGTTCAGGCGCGTTCGGCTCCTTCCATGCGCTGCATTCGAGAAGAAACTTAGATTTGTCTTCTTTTCTATGCCAATAAATAATCTCGAAAGTTGTGCGTTTTATAGCGTATCATTGCGCGAATATAGCTCACTACTTCCGGTGATATGCATTTGCATAAAATTGACAAAATATCGATTGTCGCTGATCAATTTTCTTGTTTTTAACTGTAATGATAATATCTTTTGCTTCAATCATATTTATTATCCACGTTTAGGTGGTTTTGGCTTGAGACGAAGCTGGGCCAGGTTATAACTCAAATTGATGTTAAAATAAATTAAGTGATAACAGTTTCGGTTGAAACCTGACTCAGTTTCGAGATCAAACAAAAACACATTCGTGCTAGGGCATACGAGTCCGGTGCATAAAGTTCATACCTTTTTGTGTGCATGAAATTAGGTGTGAATAAACAGATAGAAAGGGAATCATATGTATCAACTAATAACAATATAATAAAATATGATAGATAAATCGAAATTTTAAAAACAGTTTACCAAGCGAAATTTTCACTGAAATGCTGTTAAGTTTATTAAGTTTCTTGGAACTAATAATTGGAATGTGGAATCTGGCGGAGTAACTATTGGTGTTTGTTTCAGGCAAGATTTGTTCACAAAAATAGATAAGGCTAGTAACTAGGACTATAACCATTCATGTATGCGCTTACAGTTGTATTATCTATAGCATTGCAGTTATTGATATTAGTCTGAAGGGATTCCGCTGGAGCAGTGCTGCCAGGGACATTTTCAGTTAGCAGTGAAAATGATATTTGTATAAATATTTTCGTTATATTGCATTATTATTGAAAACTGATAAAAACATCTAAATGTAAACAATCTTTGTCTATCTTTCCTATGCTATGGGCTATTGAACAATTGGGCAGGTCATTGCACTCTGATAAAAGCATCACTCTTGATAATCAGAGGTTTTTGATGTTTCTTGATACAAACAAACCAAAAAAAAGTTTAGCATAAAAGGTTTCGAGTGATCGGTGTGAATGAATTTGTTTATAGACATCATTCAAAAACCGGGGATGGAAAACGTGTGTAACTTTCGTAGCCATATATTTTTCCAATCATGATAACTGGCCAACAACATTTCGATCCGCCTCAAATTGTTTAAAATCACAATATTTTCAAATCGATTGGAATTTCTGAATCGGACAAGATCAGTTGAGTTTGAATCTAATATTAATAGTAGACCCCATGTTATATAATACTTTCTAGTAATACTACTACTTACTTGGTTAAATCTCACGGTATAAAGATACTTTCCTAAGATTCAAATTTGAAAAATGTTACATGGGTAATTTTACGAAGATGCGAATTTTAATCCTGGTCGCAATTCTATGATTGTGAGTATTGTGTGAATTATATTAGAATTTAAACTAAACTGTTCTCATTAGGGTCAGATCCAAAAAAAATGTGAAAAGCCTTCAGACAGCACAGAAAAGCTATTAGGAAAACTTGGAGTCTCAAACCGAATTACATCTTTGAGTTTATATAAAAAATTGTATATTTAATAATGTTCTTGTGTGGTGTCAGATGGAAGAAGTGATGACAATCCTGTAAAAGCTTAGCTATCTGCTGAGAATGGTGTTCATTGCGATAACTGGGGCACTTACGATACAGAACTGCGTAGAACTTATAAATACTATCAATTTGGACAGTCTTCGGCTATATTTTCCAAGCAACTGGATTTTTGCAAAGATTCTAGGGGAATTCTATTGTTCTTCGGCAAGTAGACATTGAGTAGTAGCTTATTATTGAAAGAGAAGCACATACCACAGAGAACAGGCGTCCATCTTTAGCGTTGAACTTGTGTAAAAATCACTAACGTTGTCGAAGCTAATTGGGATATCTCCACCCGGTGCGTTACTGTCGTCATGTTTTTGGTGACCGAGTTCGATAGATTGAAAATCGAATTGTAATGCCTGAAGATATTTAGGTTTGAAGAAAACCATTTTTGTTGTAAAAATCACTTTCAACTGTTCAAACAAAAAGTTCTTTTGAAAATTGTCTCCAGAAATAGTCTTATTATCCAGTGTAGCGCATTCCTCTGTATTTGACTCCTAAAGTGCACAGACTCTGGGTCTTACTATAAAAATTGATTCCGTCAGACACTAGTTACACTGTTACCAGTTATATTATACATAAATAATACATTTCTATGCATTGTAATCAATAAATATAACACGTGTAGCATAAAATATAGTTAACCCTTAAATGCATAACGCTGTTTTAAAACAATATTACGCAAAACATCTCAAAATTATCACAGTAATGTATTGAAACTAGGAAACAATTTTCACAAAATTTAAAAAAAAAAATTTGCGCCTTAGAGGGTAACGTGACTACCATGTTTGGAAATAAAGTAAAATGTGATATCAATTGATACAAAAAATATCTATTGCACATTTTTAAAAGACCTATTATGTGCAACGATAATGTTGCCAAAAACGGAGCCCATTTGTTGCCAAAATCTTAGTGTACCGAAAAGGGAGCATGCAAAAATCGGAACGTGCCAAAAACGCTATCTTACTGTACTATCATTGAACAGCCTCCAAGAAACATAAAAAACACATATCGTCAATACTTCCTCCATTCCATTACACGTTGAAAAACCTTGTCAATACGCTTCAGTATTGACAAAACAACTGAACGTGTAAGGACCGCTAATACGGAACACAAACAAGATCAAACATTCTTTACTAGTATATATGATGATTGACAGCAGAAATAACAAAAAGCGCCACAAAAAGCATAAGCAATCAAAACATCGGGAAAACAATATTAAGAACAGATCCATTCTTGACCGCTCATCATGCCGAATTAGATCCACATGACATCACTGTGAACAGCCTAGTGAAAGAAACCGATTTCGCGCACCCCGGCTTGGCCACAAACTTACTGTACTATCATACTACAAATTATGCAAAACATCAAACTGTCTTGAAAACAAAAACTCTAAAGTCTGGCTCTTAAGCGTTCAATAATCCATTGTGGTATAACAAAGTTGGATTGTTGATATGCATCAACAATATTGAACGCGTAAAGTCCGCTATTCATTTATACCTATGTGGAATATGAATGATATACAAAGGGACAATCTGCTCGCTTAGCAAATTACAAACATGCACATGCACTCGACTGACACTACACTATTCCATCGATACAAAACACCGCGGCAGCGTCAATGCAAACAATCGCAAGCACCGCTCCCGCTCGCATGCGGTGGGAATTGAATCGATTTTCGATTTAGGCGAACATAGATCGCGATCCAAATTTTTGAGGAAGAATCGCATTGCCGAACGGATCCGATCATCATTGTTCGGATACAATTCCGAACATGTATCGGAAAGAACCTAAATCGCAGCGATCCAAGGTGAGCGTAAGAGAGAAAAAATACGAACATGTGAGATACCATATTCACTTGGCTCTGGCCGATCGGGCGCTCAACAGATGCACACTCATAAACAAGAAAAACAGAATAAAGCATCGGAGGTAGGTGAGTGCGCATGAGCCTTGAGTGAGCGTAAAACGATGCGATTCTTCCTATCCTTGTTCAAGGGATAAATTAAATACATAAACTTTAGAAAAAATTTCACTATGGGGTCAACTTACATATTAATTTGTCTTTGAAGAAAACTTGCATATTAATTACTGAGAAATAAGTTATATATTATTGAGGTATTCACAAAACGTTTTAAGAAACGAATTCCTTGAATCACGTAGATGCGTTTCCATACTTCAATATTCAAAATCGGTTTAGTTTAGTCCCTAAAACACCAGTAAATCAATACTCTACGGTCTCATTTTTAGATAGTTAAAATTGATAAGCGGGGAATAAAAATACAAAATGTTTAATATCTCAGACGCTCGTGAACAAATTTTGACAATCTATAGCTTGTTAGAAAGGTATTGTAAGCAAATAAAAATTTTGAAATATCTACCTGTCTCATTCACGAATCGCATTCTCCCTGTCGTTCTCTGTTCAAGGGGATTGAAAGCACATGTGACCTTGTCTCACTTTACTATATTCAATTGCGTGTTAAAATACTGGACCAGTAAATTCTATTCTGTACATAAATCTTTTTTTCGGGAATATGTGACCAAAAAGTAAACTTCGAATTCCAAAGCAAATTGAACGTTCCAGGTTCCTGATAAATAATTAAGGTCCAACAATAAAGTAGAAACACCAGATAATCTTAATACGACGCCGTCAAGTAAAGAAGCATGAAAACAAAAAGAATAAAACCAAAAAAAGATGGAAGACCTAGAAAGTCCATTGCATATTTATTAGCCTTTTCTCAGAAGATAGGATTTCCAAAACATTTCAAAACTTTTTGATGCAATGGTTCTCAAATTCGTACAATCCGGTTTATTCATTTTCTTAATTCAAAAATGGTTTTAGCTTCAAATATATGACCGTTTCATTTCAATTAATTATTTCATTCCGCATATTTTTATTCGTTTTGTTCATCTGCGTCTATTTTACTTATTTTATTCGTTTCATTCTTTGGATTCACTCTGATCAGTTTATTCTTTTTGTGCATTTTACTCATATCATTCATTTAACTTATTTTATTCATTGTTTTCATTGTATGCATTTTATTCATTTTTTCCAGTTTATTCATTTTTTTCAGTTTCTTCATTTTAATAATCTGACTACGTTTTCAGTTTCAATCATTTCATCAAAATAATTTATTTGATTCAATTTATTTCTTTATATTAATTTATAACCTTTTACCATTGTTCAATTTTTCATTTTAATCAATGCATTTAATTCTACCAATTTTCTTTTTTTATTCATTTTATCACTTCAGCTCATTTTGTTTATTTGATTTGTTTGTTTTATTTATGCATTTCATTTACTTTTTACTTTATTCATTTTGTTCATCCATTCTTTTTATTCATTTGACCCATTTCATTAATTTGATTCATTGTATTCACTGGATAAATTAAATTAATTTGATTAATTTGATTCATTTGATTCTTGTGATTCATTTGATTCATATGATTCATTTGATTCATTTGAGTCATTTGATTCATTTGATTCATTTGATTCATTTGATTCATATGATTCATTTGATTCATTTGATTCATTTGATTCATTTGATTCATTTGATTCATTTGATTCATTTGATTCATTTGATTAATTTGATTCATTTGATTCATTTGATTTATTTGATTCGTGTGATTCATTTGATTCATATTTTTCATATGATTCATAAGATTCATATGATTCATTTAATTCATTTGATTCATTTGATCCATTTGATTCATTTGATTCACTTGATTCACTTGATTCACTTGATTCATTTGATTCATTTGATTCATTTGATTCATTTGATTCATTTGATTCATTTGATTCATTTGATTCATTTGATTCATTTGATTCATTTGATTCATTTGATTCATTTGATTCATTTGATTCATTTGATTCATTTGATTCATTTGATTCATTTGATTCATTTGATTCATTTGATTAATTTGATTCATTTGATTCGTTTGATTCATTTGATTCATTTGAATCATTTGAATCATTTGAATCATTTGAATCATTTGTTTCATTTGATTCATTTGATTCATTTTATTCATTTGATTCATTTTATTCATATCTTTAATTTTATGCATTTCACGTTCAGTTATTCGTTTTATTTCATGTAATTTGTTAGTATGAGTCAATTTCTTCTATTAATCTTATAACTATTTCTAAATATAATCTTAATTTTTATTTAATAAACGAATCTATTTTGATTCGTGTATATTATAATTTCTGTTTACATTAATTTTTCTACTCATTTCATGAATTTAAAAACCTATTATTTCATTTTTTGCTTTACTTTTTTATTTCGTTCGTTTTGTTGATTTCTATAATTTATTCAGTTTATTCGAGATTTTATTCGTGCAAGACTAGAAACTATTTTCATCCCACCTCTAGTTGGATGCCTACTTCTCGTGAGTGCTGCGAACTAATCCAACAGTGGAATGTGTAAGAAATGTCTCATCTCACTGCAAGGTGGATTAAATCGGTTTTTTTAAATGTTCATGGAAATTTGATGAATTCTTTTTCATGACAAAATCCATTTCACAGTATTTTCGAAACTTGTCGCAATTGATAAAATTGATTTTATCGAATATTGAATAGTTTACTTTGATGTAGAATCGGTTTTAAGAAATGTGCGGCATCTCTCCCCAAATTACCCTACAATGCCTGTGTTCTGAACAAGATGCCGTTCATCAATGAAGAGCAAAGAATTGATATTTAACCCTTAAATGCGCAATGTTGTTCTCAAAACAACATTGTGAAAATCATCTCAAATTTATCACAGTAACGTATTGAAGCTATGGGGCAATATTTACGGCTTCAAGGGGTAATGTACTAAACAACATTGGAACATTCCATCGGAATATTGGAAAGATTGTAATTTTTGTCGCCTAGTCCACCTACAAAATGTGGTAAGTCAAGAACATTTTCATGATGAGGAAGATGAGCTCTGCGGACCCGGTATAATTATCTAGTAAGGTACTACATGTAATACACTGTATTTAATTTTTAAAAGCGTTTTCGCGAAAGTAGTTTTTTTAAGCGGCATGTAAGACTTTTCATAGAAGTACTGGTCCGATTTCAATAATGCAGTTTCAACATCAATGTCATCAATGAATTTTAAAGCTCGCTAGAGATTTTTCTTTTCGTCTTGAAATGTAAAATTGAAAAGTCAGAACATGTATCTTCAAAATAAAAAAAAAAGTTTCAAAATCCATTGAGGAGATGCTTTGCAATTTATTCCCAAAAAAGTTCTCAATTTAGGCCTCGCGAGTAGAGGACCCCCTTAACTCTTTAGAATTAATTTTCGTATAACTGCGCCAAATATTTGAAAAAGAAAAAGGACAATTTCACTCCAAACCAATATGAAACTGCACACGATCGTACGCTGTGCATTGGGTAGCCTTTTCACATCATCCTCCTCCTGCAGCCAAACCCAGCACGCATTCCACCTTATACAAAAAATTCTCATAAAGAGACCTTCTCCAGATTCAGTGAGCGTGGCATTCGGAAGAGTTTACTTCATCCATCGAACACAATGATGTGTGATATATTCTAAGTCAGATTATGCCAGCCTTTAGGGACCATGCATAAATGACGTAGAATTTTGGGGGGTAGGGAGTATATACCAAATTTATGACGAAGTGTGACGAAGGGGAGGGTAGGGTCAGAAGTTGCGCGACGTAGCATTAAGTTTAAAACCCATTGTTTAGAGAAAACAATTTAATGATCTTTCATTCCCAAGAGAAATGAATTTAAATTCAAACAAGTTACTTTTGATGTGGTTATTCATGAGGTAAATTTTTCGATTCGCGAAATTACAAGTTCGCAAAAATATGAAAAGATTTTATATGCGGATTTAACTTGCTACATTAGTTAGCTAATGTTGCTAACTAGTAGACTTAGTTTCGAAGCTAAATTAAATTTTCACTTCGGATTCAACCAATCAGAATTTAGTAATTTAGATCAACGTATGGTTCTTAGAATCATTGGCAGCTGCACGATAGTGAACTGAGAGAACCTGTCTTCATGCTCCCCTTAATATATAAAATTCAAAACAAAACTATCAACACTATATTTGTCATTAAATGGGCTTATTTTGCACGCAATTTGTTGTTATAATGAAAATGTTGATAAAAGTCGTCAAACATTTTGAAAGAACATGTATTTAAAATAACTGAAAAACATATGTAATTTTTTTCATCACCCGGGCGCGTTGCAAGTGACGAGGGGGAGGGGGTAGGTAAATGCTACGTTATTTACGAGGGGGAGGTTAGAATTTTGTGACCAAATGCTACGAGGGGGGAGGGAGGGTTCAAAAATCGCCGAAAAAAAGCTACGTCATTTGTGTACGGCCCCTTAGAATCAAGTTTGTAGCAGGTACCTACAAATGTTGGTATAGACTTTCCTCGGTTTTTTTTATGCCAAAGCTGATTTCGTTTTACTTTGTTAGGTTGATACTGTGCACCACGCTTTGTATTCACCGCGTTTTGGTTCATGTGTATGCTTCAATATTTAACTTTTGAAATGACTGAAATTCGAGCCGAAAGAGGAGGGGCAACAAATCTATACTGTTTATTCAAAACCTAATATCTAACAAATGTAAACAAAATGAGTTTATTATGCCAAATAAAAGCTAAGGATTGACTCTTTATCGTCCACAAATAATAGAGAAAAATGATATCTCTTTATATGTTAGTCAAAATGTCACATATAGTATACTAAAGCTTTGTAAATGTGATGTTTTGCGTTGTGATGTTTCTCCAAGTTGATTGTAGTTAGCATGTTTTTCCAATGCCAAACCTCATATCTACACTCTCGGTTGCAGTACAGCACATGCTATATATCACAACTACAAGCCCGTCTCTCAAAACGTCACAGTAAAATGTGCCATTTACAAACGGTGTTG
Organism: Topomyia yanbarensis; assembly: GCF_030247195.1. Taxonomy (NCBI): domain Eukaryota; kingdom Metazoa; phylum Arthropoda; class Insecta; order Diptera; family Culicidae; genus Topomyia; species Topomyia yanbarensis. The sequence goes on along the minus strand of NC_080671.1, from coordinate 258,634,083 downwards.
CCAAGACCACATATGTAAAAGAGCATAATAGCAAAAGTGATCGGCAAAATGTAATAAAATAATATTTATCAATTATCTCCCTCAATACGATCCTGCAATGAGTAAATGCAGAGGTAATAGTAGGTAATTAATAGCCTTCTGTGTGCTTTAATTGTTAACCCATTCATGCCCATGTTGTTTGTGGACAACAACGTTTTTAAGCAGCTATAACTTTTGATTGAGGCAAGATTTGCTCACAAAAACAAGTAAGGCTAATAAATGTGACTATTGGCTTTCATTTGAGTGTGAACAGTTACAAGGATCAGCTCTAGAACTGAAGTTATTGCAATTAGTCTGATTGAACTCCGATGGAGCAGTGATGCCAGGGACAGTTTACGTTGACGACGGAAAATGAATTTTTCATATAACTTTGTTAAGTTGCAATATTAGTGAAAACTGATAAAACTTATCAATTTAGATTATTTTTGGCTACGTTTTCCACGCAGTTGGACTATTGTAAATATTCTAGGAGAATTGTAGTGAGCATTGGAAGGTAAAAATTGAGCAGCTTCTAGCACTGCCATGGAAGGACCTACCTTTATGGAAAAAGGTTTTTCGAGTTTCTTGACTTCACCGCTCTCAAGAAAAAATAGTTTTGAAACCCTACATGCACTAGAAAAAAGTTGGGCATGAAAGGGTTAAATCAATTTGAAAGCTGCAAGGAAATTTTTGCGCGCGATTTTCTCCGTTTGACGTTTCTGTTAGATATGATGTAATGAAAAAAGCTCTAGAAATCTTTACGGGAGGACACATTTAGCGGCTTGTTACTAAAAACCTGTTTTAATTCACCTAGTGGTGCAATTGTGCCTTTCTCATTTGTCCAAACTACGATTTCATGCATTAGCGTGCGCAAGGGGGGGGCTAGGGGGGCTAGGGGAGGGGGGGGGGGGCTATAGCCCCCCCTAATGCGCTGGAATAAAAAAAAATTAGTGTTATTATAATTTTGAAAAGACATGGCAATTTACTGCATTTTGTGTAAGCAAGCCATGTTATTTTAGTTGGCGCAAGTTCGTTGAAATCAGAAATCTCTATCGATAATAAGATAAGGTTGCTGAGAGGAAGCGATAACTGCAGCAAAGATTCGGTTACCGGCTTAAAAATACAAGAGTGTTGGTGATCAATTTCATTTTTTGCTTTGACTAAAAATTATAAACTTTTTATTGCAAATGATTAATGCAGTCGGTAAAGGCATATATGGCAATTCCAGGAGGTATTACATGGAAAGCGAGAACAGGAGAAACTTTCAACGTTCTTCTAAAACTTAACAGTAATATAATCTTAGAAGAACTATATAGATTTATTTAGATAACAACTTATTCTACTTCAATCTTCTTTTCATTTTAACGACAGTAAATTAGCTAGAAATTACTAAGTAGGAAAAGTTTTTAAAAAAATAGTTATGAAAGGATTTGGAATATACAGAAAGTTGTCGGTTCTCATGGTAAAGAGGGACTTGCCGTGAAACATGGTAGATTTAAGCAATTCGTAGTAACTCTGCCTAAGCACGACTCCTACCAGCAGAAGATAAAAAATTAGTCCGGAAATTTCTAAGCCTGTTCCTACCCAAGTAACAAATGAAGTTTTATAGCACGCTACAGGTGTAATCTTAGTTTAATAGTAAATACCAAAAATATATGTTTAAATATCTTATTTCATGGAAAGCATGAGACATATAATTCCGCCTTTAGGACAAAAGGTTTTGGAGAACGATCAACAAGAGATTGCCTGATCACAACGTAGCAGCAAGTTCATAAGGTGATCAGTTCAGCAGTCACATGACTATCGGATAACACACGAGGAAACTGGTTCGATGTGGATTGCCAACGAGCAACAGATGAGAAAAATCAGACTAGGAGCTTATTGCTCGCACTGGTTATATGTTAGAACAGTGTAGTGAGCTGAAAGCCGCTGAAAAGGATGATCACGACAGGGGTGCATAAGGTTTGATAATTTTGGACTAGCATGTTAGAGACAGTTTAAAATGATATTCAGTTTTGGGCATGTAAAGCGCAGGAGACTCGTTAAAGTGATTAGTAGACAACCTATAAGGCGTCGTCGACTTTTGGGTAAAGCGTTGCTGTAACCGGAGCACATGGGTCACAGGGGCGGTTTTTTGGTACAAAAATCATTAACTTCCAAACCGTTCATTTTAGAGAAATTATGTCTGAGAGAGTATTTTTGGGAGTAAAATTGGCTTTCTTTTAAAGTAAAATGTAACTAGGGTGGTCCTCTCGAACATTTTTTTCGAAAAATTATTTTTCGAACAAAATGGTATAGCAAGGTACTTACTTCAGCAAAGTTGTAGAAAAATATTTTTCAAGAAACATTTTCAAATGCAACAAAGTTATAGCACTATCGGTTTTCATGTTATAATTATTTTTATTCTTTAACCTAGGGTGTTTCTGAAAAAGTCAGTTTTTTAACTGTAACTTTTTAAGTAGTTAGTCTATCTATAGTCTATATGAAGTTATTTTAGTACTTTTCATTGCGCATATTTCTGCTGAAGAATGTGAATTTATATCATTATTCGTTATCGAGTTACAATCATTTTTTTAAATAAAAATGATAGTTTTAAATAACCTCTAACTCAGAAGGTTGCAAAAAGTAGCAGCTAAATTTGTACTCTTTCGAAAATGCATAGAAGATACTATAAAATATCTCAAAATCAGTTTTTGCTTTTTTGTCCTTCGATGTCAAATATAAACAACAACACCACGAGTCGTGACAGTTTAATTGGTATCAATCCCATTCATTAATCGAATCGCAGTAGCCGACGACTGCTTTGATGAACGTGTGTAGTGCTTTGTATTATTAGTTCCGTTAAAATGGATAAAAGAAAATCATTCGATCTCTGGAAAGTGACCAAAGGTGAAAATAAAAATAAAATAAAGGATTTGTTTGAGGAAGTTATGAGATCATTTGGTCGGTGTTAGGTCAGACCGGACTAAGTGACAGTGCATTGATTTCGAGAAAAACGCGTTTAAAGTTTGAATCGCAGCATCCTTTACATTATAATTGGAAAATAATTTTTACCATAATTCTTGTTTATTGTTTCATATTTCAAATCTGTTAAAAGTGGAATGTAGATGAAGAAATTCTTTATCCAGTGCTATCATTAACTCATTTTTTGATGCTTTGCGACTTGGTCCGGTCTGACTTAACACCGACCATTTGATGTGGGAGAATGAAAAAAAAGAATTTCGCTCAGAATGTAAAAGCTGTAGCAATTAAAACATGTAAAAGTTTTGATCAATTTTGGAAAGACAGTCATCAAATTGAGACGAAAGTGCTCGATAAAAATTCGAAATATTTTGAGAAGCCGTTAACAATTCCAAAAAATGCACTTCCTCCCACACCAGCATTCACAGAAATTCGTCGCTTACTCAGAACAGAATGAAGGGTAATCCTTAATTCATTCGCTTTGTCAACTAACATGCTCTACATTTTATATTGTTTAGGGTGAAGTGCCTATTTTCACCATACTAAGCAAGGTGCCTCACTAATTTGTTAATTTCTCGTCCTACAATCAATGGAATGCGTAAAAATTGACATCGATAGCTTTGCTTCGTTGTAAAGAACCAATATAATAACAAAAATGCGCTGAAAACAGTAAAATTCTCGAGTTTGAGCGCAACGAAAACTCGAATCGAGTGCCCCTATTGTTGCGCTACCATTTGATTTAATGCGATGAACAAAGATGGCAGACACTGCTCTGACCAACGGCTTCGAATGGGTAGGGTGATAATAGAAACATGGCCCAAATGGGCTCATCACCTTACATAATGTTCAAAATTATAGGCCGTCCAAAAAAACGAGTGCATGAATTGTGCTTGAAAAGGAAAAGGAAACTTAATCTTTGGGAAAAGAAACACGATTCAGATAACTACAGCGACGACGATGCTGATGATGTTGATGATTGTGATTATAATAATTATGAGGATGACGATTATAATAAAATAGTTATGTAGAATAATAAAATAAATATCTGCCTGAGCCTAACGTTTTCAATATTTGTGTACATATATTTGACAAAAATCATTTAAAATCATTTAAAAACTCGACTTTTTGATCTAGTAAAGCAGGTGCTAAATGGCGATGACCAGGCCCTTAAAAACAACCGTAAGCTGATGTCATTTGATCATAATGTTGATGTCAACATTTTTCGCTGAAGTATATAAAAGCAAGAGTTGATTTTGAAATACTTTATAGTATTTTTGATGCACTTTCGAAAAAGTACAAATTTAGCTGCTACTTTTTGCAACCTTCTGAGTTAGAAATCATTGAAAACTATCATTTTTATTTAAAAAATGATCGTAGCTCGATAACGAAAAATGATATCGATTCACATTCTTCAGCAGAAATATGCGCAATGAAAAGAACTAAAATTGCTTCATAGAGAGTATGAAGATAGACTAACTACTTAAAAAGTTATAGTTAAAAACTGACTTTTTCAGAAACACCCTAGGTTAAAGAAGAAAAATAATTATAGCATGAAAACCGATAATGCTATAACTTTGATGCATTTGAAAATGTTACTTGAAAAGCATTTTTCTACAACTTTGCTGAAGTAAGTACCTTGCTACACCATTTTGTTCGAAAAATAATTTTTCGAAAAGAATGTTCGAGAGGACCACCCTAGTTACATTTTCCTTTAAAAGAAAGCCAATTTAATTTCTAAAAATATTCCCTCAGACATAATTTCTCTAAAATGAACGGTTTGGGAGTTATTGATTTTTGTACCGAAAAACCGCCCTTGTAACCCATAGTGCGGAGGTATGCAATCGAGAAAAATATGTGTGTGGTGCGAGACTGTAAAGTGGCTCCCTGGAAATGTCTAATGCATTCAACCATGGTTCACATCAAATACCCAGTCGCTATAAATAGCATAGGTTTACGAAAAAAATTGATTTCCTTCCTAAATATGTTTTCTAAACCACACAAAAAACCTCGAAAAGTGTTATTAAATGTTTTCCTACAGAAAGAAAATTTTCCATTTTCTACTTGATCCTCGGAGCTGCTCAGAAGTTATTCAGAAGTTTTTGTTTATGTTTATGTTTATTACCTTCACCAACAGGCCCCTTGGCCCCAATGGTGGTTGCTTAAACTAATTACATTTTAAAATTGCCAACATTTTCGGTTTTATCGCATTTCGCGTCCGGTTGAAGTCAAAGGCCGTCGCCACACTGTTAAAAATTCATTGGAGTCCGTTGGACAGCCTCGATTCTGTCAATCCCGTTCTGGTAGGACGGATTCTAAACAGCTGAACAGTATTCTAACGTTGAGCGGACCAACGCGCAGCAAAACGATTTAAGACAATATACGCCCCTGAAGTTTTTCGCTATTCGGAAGATGAACCCAAGCTGTCGTGATGCCTTATCCACGATGTATGACGTATGTGGTTTGAACGTTAGTGCCGAAGCCATGATGACTCCAAGATCTTTGATGTGAGAGTGTCTTGGAATGCTCGAGCCGACGAAATGGTAGTTAAACTGAGTCGGTTGGCGTTTCCGCGTGAACGTAACTATTGAGCATTTGCTCGGGTTTAAAACCATTCTGTTTAGATCACACCACGTACTAAAGCTGTCCAGTTCCCTCTGAAGAAGTTCGGCATCGGTTTTATCCCGCATTTGTTGAAAAATTTTCATGTCGTCGGCGAAAGTAAGGCGGGGTCCTTGTAATGTGAAATTGACGTCATTAAAGTAGAGGAGGAATATTACTGGACCGAGATGGCTTCCTTGTGGGATGCCGGATGTAGCGAAGAATGGTGCAGATAGACAGTCATTAATGCGGATTTGGAGTTGCCTTCCATCGAGGTAGTAACGAAACCAGCGCAGAAGTTGTCCATGAATGCCGAGTTTGTCCAGCTTCGCTATTGCGATATCATGGTTGATTTTGCCGAAGGCCGCAGATATGTATGTAAAATAGCATCGGTTTGCAATCCGTCAGCGAATCCATCCATTACATATGTTGTGAACCAGAGCAGGTTTGTCGTTGTCGATCGTTTAGGCATGAAACCGTGTTGGTCATCTGCAATGTACTTTCCAGCCGGAGGGAATGCACCAGTAGTGAGTGATAGCTCAAAGACTCGCCGAAGTGTTTCAAGAAGCCCGCTGATGCACTTTTTGACAAAAATCGAGGGAACATAAAGGCGATAAAAGAAACGGAGGAAAGATGTACATCGATCAGGCTGGAATCACGAATTCTGTCAGGTGGAAAATACACAACACACAGGAACAGATTGCGATCGGCAAGTTTCACTGATATCCACATTTGCTCGGAGCTCGCCCACCGGTCATCGTTGATCACTCGGGCTTTTATACCACGGCGAACGGCGATAAGCACACCACCGCCTGATGTCTTGTGGCTGTTGAGGGCATTACGGTCACAGCGGTAGACATCGAATGTTGAACCAAAGACCTGGCGAGACAGAGTACGGTTGTCGAGCCACGTCTCGGTCAAGACGCAGCAACCCGTGGTCGCGAGCAAATAGCTGTCCGTTGATGACTTTAAACCACCAACATTCTGGTAGTAAACCTCGATGTTGTTGGAGGACGGATCAGGCACAGTAGAGAGCAAAGCCATGTTGCCGTGTAGGAAGATCCTTTTGTCAATCCCACGAACAGTATCGGAACGGTCCACGGTCGCTTGGTCGACTGTGGTGAGGGATTCGATGCATCCCGAATCAACTGCGTCGCACCCCAAAATACGACTATCGTCGTCATCGAGAGAAATGGTTGGCATCTGATAACAAGATGTCGGAGCAAAAGGCAAAAACTGGAAGGGAAGCATACATCAGCGCTTGAAGTGTTCGGAAAAGATGTATACTTGCCATTTGCGGCAGGTTGGAAGACCCTTTCACCCATCCCACACACAGGACCGGGACGACTGATGATCGCTGGCTGCATGTATTTGTCATCATTTTTCTTATAAATCCATTAGAGATTCACCCAATACCTTTAATAGATTTTTTTTAAATTGAAAAAGTAATTTTAGGTGAAAATCTAGGTCAGAATTCACATACTGAAAAAATTGATATCATAAAATGTTTAACAAATTTTTAAAGTAAAAGAAAAATTATTTTTTGAACTTAAAAACCAATAGTGAAAAAAAATCAGTGGGCCATAATCCATTACCAAATCCTGATGGGATAGAAAGAGAAACAATATATTTCGTAAATATTTTGATCTGATTACTCAAATTCAATTTTATATTTTTGTTTTTTTTATATCTCATAATGCATTTTTTATGAATTTTTCTACCTTTCGAGCTCAGCTCATATTACTCTTTTATTGATTTTATTTATGTTTTGCCGTTTGTTCAGTTGTAAAACTTTTCATTGAAACATTCTTGAGTTTTGAATGTTCAGGAAAAATTTAATTGGTTTTAAAACAAGGCAGCTTTATAGCAGGCGGCCCATTAAAATTGAAATAGCTCTTATATTCAGATCCACTCTAATTTTTTAACAAAATTTTCCCAACATAATTAACCTTCCCTGGGTGTTAACTTTTTGTTACGAATAAGGTGTTAGCGGGTCATATTGACCCCGATTTCGAACTTAGTTTTAAGGCACATTTTCAGCCAAATCTACATGAACTTGTACCCAAATTGTTTGTTGAAGTTTCAATTTTCAATTTCTGGTGAATATAACTGTTTTTGACCAGGTTGGCCAGTGGGAATCGGTGCCGAATGGGGTCATGTTTGGCATAAAAAGATGTATGCAGAACCGTCATCGTAAATCACCGGTTTATTGACAGAATACTAATAATAAATGCAAACAAAACAAAAATGAGAATGTATATATTAAATTTGTACATGATACGACCGATCTGGGATGTTCCGGATTACAATTCCGATGCCGATTCCGGCAGTATAATACTATTTCATATACTATTGAACAAGCGACAAAGTGATCAATCATTGAAACTGATCCCAAAGTTTTGTAATATTCTTGAAAACTTACATAAAATCCCATCTAAAATGATAGTGATACTCTGATTCAAATACTTACTCTGGATTCTACGTGAAAATTATTCGGAAGATCCGGAACATCCGTAAAACTGGCTAATTCATAAATCTAGTCCTAGAACTCAAAAGTTTTTTTTCGAAAATATTGGCATCAATTCGTTGTTATTACTGGAAAATCGACCCTATTGGCCACATAATAACTCTCCAGAGATCTGGAACATCCGTGGAAATTTGCCCTAGAGATCTGAGATATTTTCGAAGACATTTAAGGGTATATCATTGACATAAATTCGTTCTTGTGACTGCGACAGGAACCCTTTGATCTATCGGATGATCCGGCGTAGAATAGGCCAGTTCACAAATTTGGTTCCAGACATGGTAGCTTTCGCAAAGTACTTTTCAAGGTTTTGTGGAATTCATTCATTTTTGTGCTTGGGACATGAACTCGAATTGACTTGTGCTGCAATAACAGTTTGGGAGTATCCGTCTGGCAGCACAGGTCACGTTGCATCCGCGTGCAATCAAGAGTAAATTCTCGAAAGGTTCGTTCTATTATTGGATTCTGTGTTTACAGAAAGAGTCACGTACATAGTGATGGGGACCTTCAAGCGTACTAAGATGCCCTCTACAGAAAAAAAATCAGAAATTGTAAACAAACCTCATTGTAGTTTGAGGAGTTACCTGATTTTTCTTTGACTGTCGAATGACACTTTATTTCCCCTATACGCACACTGTAAAATATAATGACTAGGGGAAAGAGGGTAACAGTGGAACTATGAAAACAATACGTTTTCATAGTTTCACTGTTACCCTCTTTCCCCTACTGTTCTTTCTTTTCGTAACCCGAATGTTTGTGTTAACTTTGAATGACTTCTACTAAGTTCCAAAATAAATTAATCCGGAGTGAAAACCAAATCACTCTTTCATTGCTCGCTGAATTTTATCGAAGGTTATATATTCTAATATACTGATGATTGTAACAAAGGTGAATATAATCTTGTTTTTTGGCTGATTCAAATAATTTTATTTAAAATATTATTGATATCGACAGCAATACTTCACCTAAATGCTAGCTATACAAATACGATTTGAAGGAAAATATCGGAAGAAGCATTTCTCTTTCGTTTGATGTTGGGTGATGTATAATGTATCTATCTCTATCTAAAGCTCAAGAATATATAGATTTGATTTGTGCGTTTCACTGCAATACTATTGTACCTGATATGGATATAGATGGCATCAGGCTAATATATAACACTCTCGTTCAGAACCACACACAGCCAGAGTTGCCAGTTGCCAGATTTGTTCATCTCATTGTCTAAAATGTTACTATTTTATGACTATTTTAGACAACGAGATGAACAAATATGACAGAAACTTTTCTAACAAACAGCATCAAAGAGGTAAAGCGAATATATTTAGGAATAGAGCGAAGCTAGGCTACCCTATATTAGAATATTACGTGCTTTATCACCTCGGGATTTTGTCACAAAATTTCAATAATTATTATGTATGAGTATTTTTGGAACGGGCTTGACGAGTAGATGATGGAAATGGAAGTTGGAACCATTTTGAAACCCAATATGGCGATTTCCGGTTGAGCAATATTCTTGTTAATCCTTACAATATGTTCCAAACATCATTTTCATCATGTACTCGTCAACCCCGTTCCGAAAATACCCATATTGCTGATTCATCTATACCGGAAGCCGCCATCTTGGATTTCAAAATGACATACGACATCGATTTCCGTTATATACTCGTTAACCCCATTCCGAAAGTACCCAACTTTTATTAGTAATTGTTTATTTATTTATTTATTTATTTATAAGAGTAAGTAAATGGAGGTTTCAGTGTTTTCGAAAATACCTCAGAGCTCTAGGACAAGGTTCGTGAAGAACATGTGTAGCTCATAAATACGAACTCATTCTAATGAAAACAGAACACCTAAGACCTAAGGTCCAATTTTATGAATGGACCAGTTTAGCAAATGTTCCGGATCTTCTGGATGGTCACTATGTGAACAATAGTCAATTTTTCACTCGGAACTACGAATTTATGCGTATGCAATGTGAACAAATGTTTTCGACAAAAACTTCAGAATTCTAGATTCATAAATTAGCCAGTTTAATGGTTGTTCCGGAACTTCCGAATAATTTTCACGTATAATCCAGAGTAAGTATTTGAATCAGAGTATCACTATCATTTTGGATGGGATTTTATATAAGTTTTCAAGAATATTACAAAACTCAGTTTCAATGATTGATCACTTTGTCGCTTGTTCAATAATATATGAAATACTGCAATAAAATACCAGGCGTTTGGTTTCTTGGACCTAACTAGTGCTAATTTGGGTACTAGTTTCGATACATCGTCTAACTAGACACCAAGATGGTGCTAGTTACTGACGAGATGAATTCGAAACACAAAAAAAACAAAACTTAATTAAATATGAAATACTATTATACTGCCGGAATCGGCATCGGAATTGTAATCCGGAACATCCCATATCGGTCGTATCATGTACAAATTTAATATATACATTCTCATTTTTGTTTTATTTGCATTTATTATTAGTATTCTGTCAATAAACCGGTGATTTACGATGACGGTTCTGTATACATCTTTTTATGCCAAACATGACCCCATTCGGCACCGATTCCCACTGGCCAACCTGGTCAAAAACAGTTATATTCACCAGAAACTGATAATTGAAACTTCAACAAACAATTTGGGTACAAGTTCAAGTAGATTTGGCTGAAAATGTGCCTTAAAACTAAGTTCGAAATCGGGGTCAATATGACCCGTTAACACCTTATTCGTAACTTTTTTTGTACAGCCCTTCAGGAATTCCCGACAAAACTAGGTGCAAAACTAAAAAAGTTAGCGCATTTTGAAAGTTCATTTTGGGTCATATTGACCCCAACACCTAGGGAAGGTTAAAAATTAGAAAAAAAATCCAAGTTAGAAACATTTGAAACTCTACGAATGTAGAATCGTTATGAGTCTTCTTTTCCAGTATAGTGCTTTTTGTGACCGGTTCTGTAATTTTTTGACTGCAATTTGCTTGCAATGAAATGCAAAAATTTTGAAAAAAAAACTAATGTTTTCATAAATTGTCACGCGATGGAAAAATAGAGAATTAATTCTGCACAAAAGAAATGAAAACCCGAGTATGATGACAATGGCCAAACCCAGGCATTGCATTTATCGCTCATATGAGTAAATGCGCCCGGATAGTTTGCTACTGCGACAATAAAAACTCACATTTTCACACGAAAAGTTATTGGCACTCACACAACTTCTCCGGATAAAATCAACGTGTTATTTCTCCGGATAAATAAAACAGCCGGAGAATGAGAGAATGAGTTTATCACGGTATCCTTCTTGTGTTCCCTGCTTTGCTGTCGTTATTCCAAAACACGATAAAACAAGTCTATCATACTTCTTTGCCGCTTTTCTTTGTAATTAAGTGTATTTTTTGCAGTTTTAATTGATTTCCACGAAATTAAAATTTTATCACCTTCTCCGGTGAGAAGGAAAAAGTCAAATAAATTTTATCCGGAAAATCATTCTCACGCTATTTGTGGAGACGGAGAATTTTGCGACTCATCTTATCTCGGAAAAGTTGGACATCGGATAAGCTACTTCTCGCGTGAGTGAGAGAGAATTACAATGCCTGGCCAAACCTTTATATGTGCAGTACAAACAGATTTCATGTAATGTTTGTCTCCTGTTCTGAAGGTGTGTTGTCGAAGCGGTGTCATCGTTTTCGTATAGGGCTATCAAGCAATCGAGCTGGACCGTAAAGCAAAACGTTATGGCCAAAATCGCGGGTCTGAAAGATGTATGGTCAGGATCTGAACAAATTAAATAAATGCATCTGAAAGGGTATGATCTGGCAGTAAATTTGCAGTTATGGCCGTAAGACTCCGATTTTCATCACAACCTACAATATGAACCGAGTTATACGATAGCCTTAAAAACGATAGCCTACGATAGCCTTAAAAACATCTAGTGATTAATTAGGTCACTCCCAAGTTTTTGCCAGATTTGGCGAGTAGCTACTACAGTAAGAATGCGCAACGTCAACGTCCTTGAGAATAGGATGAACTCCGCAAACTGCCCGGTATTCCACCCAATCCAAATCTATACATCCCATAAATATAAAAAAAATGAAACATGGCTAAGGATGCTAATTCAATGACCAGATACTGGAAAAAACAGCCAGAGGTGTTGATCAGCAGCTTGTTCAGAAATTAAATGCACGTATCAAACCCAAAGCTCAAATTTTCATTCGAGACGAATGAAAACCACAAAAACCCACAATGCATATTTAGTGGGTTTTAGTAAATTTTGGGTAGCTGAATCCGAAGTTCACTTAAAAAATTGATTGTATCTACCTAACAGTGTGATATGGCCTTTCTTATTACACTAGTCATTTGTATTTAACTAACATCATTTTTAGAATATCAAATAGTACATTTTTTAATGCGCCTGCAAAAAAACATGATTTTTTATTGAAAAATCTTGAAACTGCAGCTTTTGTGCTTGAACGCCAATATTTTGATATCGTTTCCAGTGAACATGATATCTCGTGAACCAAATCACAGACCAATCTTCAATTTTGGAATGTTGTTCGTGATTATAATAGCAAGCTTACGACAAAATTTCAAAATTAATTGTGAATGTTTCCCTAAAAAAATTTAAGAATACAACGTGTTTTAGCCACCGTAAAAATAAAGCTTTTCGCATAAATAAAAAATATCCTCATTATGATACCAATAATTTTAAAATAGAGCAACAGTTCATGACTTCAAATTTATTTGTAAATTGGAACTACGGATATGGTATGAATCGTAACGGACTTTCTCAAAAAATCCACATTCGAGATCATCGTTGTGGTACGAAGTAGAGTGAGCCATACATCGAATATTCCATTCTGACATGTGTTTCAAAAAGTTCCGTCCAATATATAATTCAATAACAAAATAAAATAACTGTTTTGCAATCGAACCTTTACCAGAAATCTACCTGAAAATGGAGGTTCAACATAACTGAATGTTTTTAAGCCGTTAGCCCCCCATAATGGAAAAGGCTGCGCACGCCTATGATTTCATGGCTGGTTATGTTCAATACAATGATGGAAATGTATATTACATGTACAGTACGATTTGCACATACATATAATAGATCGACAGCCAAGATCTTGAGATACTATGTGTCGACACCGAAACATCACTCGAAACCAGCGGCGGATCAAGGAGAAAGATCCGGAGGGTCCGGACCCTGCCGAAAATTTTAGACTCGTTAAGAAATTTTAAACTAGTTTTAATTTTAAAGTAACAACCCATCATTGCATACTCCTACCTAAGCCTTTATAGGTAAAAAATTGGAGGTCGGGATTAGGTTGACGATTTTTAGAGTGATTGCATAACCTTTCTACATGAGAAAGGCAAAAATGTGTCAAAGTCCAAAAAAGTCAATTTTTGTCAAAAAAATTTCTTCGAGATTTCATCAAATCTCAACGTTTCAGTCATTTGGCATCAAAAATACAAATTCGATTTTGAAATTTTCAACCTTCTGTCTACAAATTTTCTAACTAATGACCCGCGGATCGATCTGAAACATATCTCGGAAAATGAAAAGCGAAATAAATAACTCCAAGCAGCGGTGTAGCCAAGAGGAGGCTTTGGGGTTCAACACCAGCCCCACTCAACAAAAAAAATTGGATTGAAGTTAAAAATTTAATGATGCTGACTGATTTAATTCAAAATTACAATAATAGTTACACTAATTTACAGCATTTCTGATCTAAATAAGCTGGTGGTTATTTTCAATGTAAAACTGTGTGCTGAATCCGGAAATAAAGTCCAAAAAATTTAGAGTAGAACAATTTTCGAGTTACAGTAAAAAAAATAATTTCACCTCCAAGATAAAACGTACGTTCAGTAAATTCCAAATATCTTTGTTTGTAGTGCATCGATATGAAATATTATTATGTTGAATTAAAAGTAATTGAATGCATTTTCGATTTGTTTTGTTTTAGTGCGACTACTGATTCTGACGTTATTTACGAGTTTATTGAACTATTTCTTAATTTGAAAAATGAGCAATTGGTCAATATTTTGGGCAAGATGAAGCAATTCAAAGAATTATATTTTATGGGTATATTAAAGCCTGCTAATAACCAAAAAAATAAACACTTATTAGTTTAAATCGGACGGAAATTGTGAAAGTTATTCAACTTTTTGCAGAATGGGAATTTTTGAGTTTCTCTGGGTTAACTTATTGAACCGTCTCGATTTCAATTTTTTAGGGCTTGTTTTATAATATATGACGGGTTCTCTGTCAGAATTCTGTTAAACAAGTAAATTGAAGAATTCTGAAAAAAAATGTGGGGTAATATTCGAATTCGTTTATTTAAATGTTTTAAAGCTTCTGATAACAATAATTTCAGGCCAAGTGCAGTAATGTCATCAAAACATTGGCATAAAAATGCGCATAATATTTTCATGTGTCATACAGAATCGTATATGTACAAAATAGGTTGTAAACTGCACGATAACGCCTTGATACACATATATGATGACTCATCCACTTATTTCATTACGTTTTGTTCTACTAACAATTTATTTTACGTTAATAAAACGTCGAGAAGTTTCCAATTTGAAATTATATTGGATTCATATTGGCCTCTACCACCGATTTTATTGTACTGATTCACAAAACTTGCGTAAAATATCTAGGTGCGTATTCTACGTTCTTCAAATCATTCTGAAGTTCACATTTTGAGATTTTCAACCTAAAACAAAAAAATAAGTCTTGTTCGATGTCCTACATAATTTAAAAATACAGTTGTTTAATAACATCAATATCAAATACCTGCCTGAAAACATTCCAATAGACACTCATTCCAGAGTTCTGATATCAATAATAATCCTATGCTTTCCTATCATATTTAGCTCATACACACACTGCTCCACCGGAATCGCCGAACAGATCTCGACACCTGGCTGGTTGGCTCGGCCTGAACCTTAAGCCAGGTTTAAACATACTGGTGAACCTGGTTTAAAAGTTAAGCGAGGGGGTAGAAATCGGTCCTTAATCTGTTGGTGCAGTTGTGGAAACAAAACCAATATACAGTAAATGCTCTATATTGTATTCCAACGTTTCATTTTTGACTATTTGATATTTCGAGGAATCTTTGAAATAGTAATTTTAGATAACCGATTAAATTAAAGTTTTCCCCAGTCTAGTATTTTATAACACCTTTGACAAGCTCTCCCTCCCGGTTTAAACGTGTCCGATCATCTTCGATTTTGTTAATACTTTCAACATTTCGTTTCGATGTTGGGTGATGTATAATGTATCTATCTCTATCTAAAGCTCAAGAATATATAGATTTGATTTGTGCGTTTCACTGCAATACTATTGTACCTGATATGGATATAGATGGCATCAGGCTAATATATAACACTCTCGTTCAGAACCACACACAGCCAGAGTTGCCAGTTGCCAGATTTGTTCATCTCATTGTCTAAAATGTTACTATTTTATGACTATTTTAGACAACGAGATGAACAAATATGACAGAAACTTTTCTAACAAACAGCATCAAAGAGGTAAAGCGAATATATTTAGGAATAGAGCGAAGCTAGGCTACCCTATATTAGAATATTACGTGCTTTATCACCTCGGGATTTTGTCACAAAATTTCAATAATTATTATGTATGAGTATTTTTGGAACGGGCTTGACGAGTAGATGATGGAAATGGAAGTTGGAACCATTTTGAAACCCAATATGGCGATTTCCGGTTGAGCAATATTCTTGTTAATCCTTACAATATGTTCCAAACATCATTTTCATCATGTACTCGTCAACCCCGTTCCGAAAATACCCATATTGCTGATTCATCTATACCGGAAGCCGCCATCTTGGATTTCAAAATGACATACGACATCGATTTCCGTTATATACTCGTTAACCCCATTCCGAAAGTACCCAACTTTTATTAGTAATTGTTTATTTATTTATTTATTTATTTATAAGAGTAAGTAAATGGAGGTTTCAGTGTTTTCGAAAATACCTCAGAGCTCTAGGACAAGGTTCGTGAAGAACATGTGTAGCTCATAAATACGAACTCATTCTAATGAAAACAGAACACCTAAGACCTAAGGTCCAATTTTATGAATGGACCAGTTTAGCAAATGTTCCGGATCTTCTGGATGGTCACTATGTGAACAATAGTCAATTTTTCACTCGGAACTACGAATTTATGCGTATGCAATGTGAACAAATGTTTTCGACAAAAACTTCAGAATTCTAGATTCATAAATTAGCCAGTTTAATGGTTGTTCCGGAACTTCCGAATAATTTTCACGTATAATCCAGAGTAAGTATTTGAATCAGAGTATCACTATCATTTTGGATGGGATTTTATATAAGTTTTCAAGAATATTACAAAACTCAGTTTCAATGATTGATCACTTTGTCGCTTGTTCAATAATATATGAAATACTGCAATAAAATACCAGGCGTTTGGTTTCTTGAACCTAACTAGTGCTAATTTGAGTACTAGTTTCGATACATCGTCTAACTAGACACCAAGATGGTGCTAGTTACTGACGAGATGAATTCGAAACACAAAAAAAAACAAAACTTAATTAAATATGAAATACTATTATACTGCCGGAATCGGCATCGGAATTGTAATCCGGAACATCCCATATCGGTCGTATCATGTACAAATTTAATATATACATTCTCATTTTTGTTTTATTTGCATTTATTATTAGTATTCTGTCAATAAACCGGTGATTTACGATGACGGTTCTGTATACATCTTTTTATGCCAAACATGACCCCATTCGGCACCGATTCCCACTGGCCAACCTGGTCAAAAACAGTTATATTCACCAGAAACTGATAATTGAAACTTCAACAAACAATTTGGGTACAAGTTCAAGTAGATTTGGCTGAAAATGTGCCTTAAAACTAAGTTCGAAATCGGGGTCAATATGACCCGTTAACACCTTATTCGTAACTTTTTTTGTACAGCCCTTCAGGAATTCCCGACAAAACTAGGTGCAAAACTAAAAAAGTTAGCGCATTTTGAAAGTTCATTTTGGGTCATATTGACCCCAACACCTAGGGAAGGTTAAAAATTAGAAAAAAAATCCAAGTTAGAAACATTTGAAACTCTACGAATGTAGAATCGTTATGAGTCTTCTTTTCCAGTATAGTGCTTTTTGTGACCGGTTCTGTAATTTTTTGACTGCAATTTGCTTGCAATGAAATGCAAAAATTTTGAAAAAAAACTAATGTTTTCATAAATTGTCACGCGATGGAAAAATAGAGAATTAATTCTGCACAAAAGAAATGAAAACCCGAGTATGATGACAATGGCCAAACCCAGGCATTGCATTTATCGCTCATATGAGTAAATGCGCCCGGATAGTTTGCTACTGCGACAATAAAAACTCACATTTTCACACGAAAAGTTATTGGCACTCACACAACTTCTCCGGATAAAATCAACGTGTTATTTCTCCGGATAAATAAAACAGCCGGAGAATGAGAGAATGAGTTTATCACGGTATCCTTCTTGTGTTCCCTGCTTTGCTGTCGTTATTCCAAAACACGATAAAACAAGTCTATCATACTTCTTTGCCGCTTTTCTTTGTAATTAAGTGTATTTTTTGCAGTTTTAATTGATTTCCACGAAATTAAAATTTTATCACCTTCTCCGGTGAGAAGGAAAAAGTCAAATAAATTTTATCCGGAAAATCATTCTCACGCTATTTGTGGAGACGGAGAATTTTGCGACTCATCTTATCTCGGAAAAGTTGGACATCGGATAAGCTACTTCTCGCGTGAGTGAGAGAGAATTACAATGCCTGGCCAAACCTTTATATGTGCAGTACAAACAGATTTCATGTAATGTTTGTCTCCTGTTCTGAAGGTGTGTTGTCGAAGCGGTGTCATCGTTTTCGTATAGGGCTATCAAGCAATCGAGCTGGACCGTAAAGCAAAACGTTATGGCCAAAATCGCGGGTTTGAAAGATGTATGGTCAGGATCTGAACAAATTAAATAAATGCATCTGAAAGGGTATGATCTGGCAGTAAATTTGCAGTTATGGCCGTAAGACTCCGATTTTCATCACAACCTACAATATGAACCGAGTTATACGATAGCCTTAAAAACGATAGCCTACGATAGCCTTAAAAACATCTAGTGATTAATTAGGTCACTCCCAAGTTTTTGCCAGATTTGGCGAGTAGCTACTACAGTAAGAATGCGCAACGTCAACGTCCTTGAGAATAGGATGAACTCCGCAAACTGCCCGGTATTCCACCCAATCCAAATCTATACATCCCATAAATATAAAAAAAATTGAAACATGGCTAAGGATGCTAATTCAATGACCAGATACTGGAAAAAACAGCCAGAGGTGTTGATCAGCAGCTTGTTCAGAAATTAAATGCACGTATCAAACCCAAAGCTCAAATTTTCATTCGAGACGAATGAAAACCACAAAAACCCACAATGCATATTTAGTGGGTTTTAGTAAATTTTGGGTAGCTGAATCCGAAGTTCACTTAAAAAATTGATTGTATCTACCTAACAGTGTGATATGGCCTTTCTTATTACACTAGTCATTTGTATTTAACTAACATCATTTTTAGAATATCAAATAGTACATTTTTTAATGCGCCTGCAAAAAAACATGATTTTTTATTGAAAAATCTTGAAACTGCAGCTTTTGTGCTTGAACGTCAATATTTTGATATCGTTTCCAGTGAACATGATATCTCGTGAACCAAATCACAGACCAATCTTCAATTTTGGAATGTTGTTCGTGATTATAATAGCAAGCTTACGACAAAATTTCAAAATTAATTGTGAATGTTTCCCTAAAAAAATTTAAGAATACAACGTGTTTTAGCCACCGTAAAAATAAAGCTTTTCGCATAAATAAAAAATATCCTCATTATGATACCAATAATTTTAAAATAGAGCAACAGTTCATGACTTCAAATTTATTTGTAAATTGGAACTACGGATATGGTATGAATCGTAACGGACTTTCTCAAAAAATCCACATTCGAGATCATCGTTGTGGTAC
This sequence comes from Topomyia yanbarensis, assembly GCF_030247195.1. NCBI lineage: Eukaryota > Metazoa > Arthropoda > Insecta > Diptera > Culicidae > Topomyia > Topomyia yanbarensis. The sequence continues at coordinate 258,614,948 of NC_080671.1, read as the reverse complement.
GAAGTAGAGTGAGCCATACATCGAATATTCCATTCTGACATGTGTTTCAAAAAGTTCCGTCCAATATATAATTCAATAACAAAATAAAATAACTGTTTTGCAATCGAACCTTTACCAGAAATCTACCTGAAAATGGAGGTTCAACATAACTGAATGTTTTTAAGCCGTTAGCCCCCCATAATGGAAAAGGCTGCGCACGCCTATGATTTCATGGCTGGTTATGTTCAATACAATGATGGAAATGTATATTACATGTACAGTACGATTTGCACATACATATAATAGATCGACAGCCAAGATCTTGAGATACTATGTGTCGACACCGAAACATCACTCGAAACCAGCGGCGGATCAAGGAGAAAGATCCGGAGGGTCCGGACCCTGCCGAAAATTTTAGACTCGTTAAGAAATTTTAAACTAGTTTTAATTTTAAAGTAACAACCCATCATTGCATACTCCTACCTAAGCCTTTATAGGTAAAAAATTGGAGGTCGGGATTAGGTTGACGATTTTTAGAGTGATTGCATAACCTTTCTACATGAGAAAGGCAAAAATGTGTCAAAGTCCAAAAAAGTCAATTTTTGTCAAAAAAATTTCTTCGAGATTTCATCAAATCTCAACGTTTCAGTCATTTGGCATCAAAAATACAAATTCGATTTTGAAATTTTCAACCTTCTGTCTACAAATTTTCTAACTAATGACCCGCGGATCGATCTGAAACATATCTCGGAAAATGAAAAGCGAAATAAATAACTCCAAGCAGCGGTGTAGCCAAGAGGAGGCTTTGGGGTTCAACACCAGCCCCACTCAACAAAAAAAATTGGATTGAAGTTAAAAATTTAATGATGCTGACTGATTTAATTCAAAATTACAATAATAGTTACACTAATTTACAGCATTTCTGATCTAAATAAGCTGGTGGTTATTTTCAATGTAAAACTGTGTGCTGAATCCGGAAATAAAGTCCAAAAAATTTAGAGTAGAACAATTTTCGAGTTACAGTAAAAAAAAAAATTTCACCTCCAAGATAAAACGTACGTTCAGTAAATTCCAAATATCTTTGTTTGTAGTGCATCGATATGAAATATTATTATGTTGAATTAAAAGTAATTGAATGCATTTTCGATTTGTTTTGTTTTAGTGCGACTACTGATTCTGACGTTATTTACGAGTTTATTGAACTATTTCTTAATTTGAAAAATGAGCAATTGGTCAATATTTTGGGCAAGATGAAGCAATTCAAAGAATTATATTTTATGGGTATATTAAAGCCTGCTAATAACCAAAAAAATAAACACTTATTAGTTTAAATCGGACGGAAATTGTGAAAGTTATTCAACTTTTTGCAGAATGGGAATTTTTGAGTTTCTCTGGGTTAACTTATTGAACCGTCTCGATTTCAATTTTTTAGGGCTTGTTTTATAATATATGACGGGTTCTCTGTCAGAATTCTGTTAAACAAGTAAATTGAAGAATTCTGAAAAAAAATGTGGGGTAATATTCGAATTCGTTTATTTAAATGTTTTAAAGCTTCTGATAACAATAATTTCAGGCCAAGTGCAGTAATGTCATCAAAACATTGGCATAAAAATGCGCATAATATTTTCATGTGTCATACAGAATCGTATATGTACAAAATAGGTTGTAAACTGCACGATAACGCCTTGATACACATATATGATGACTCATCCACTTATTTCATTACGTTTTGTTCTACTAACAATTTATTTTACGTTAATAAAACGTCGAGAAGTTTCCAATTTGAAATTATATTGGATTCATATTGGCCTCTACCACCGATTTTATTGTACTGATTCACAAAACTTGCGTAAAATATCTAGGTGCGTATTCTACGTTCTTCAAATCATTCTGAAGTTCACATTTTGAGATTTTCAACCTAAAACAAAAAAATAAGTCTTGTTCGATGTCCTACATAATTTAAAAATACAGTTGTTTAATAACATCAATATCAAATACCTGCCTGAAAACATTCCAATAGACACTCATTCCAGAGTTCTGATATCAATAATAATCCTATGCTTTCCTATCATATTTAGCTCATACACACACTGCTCCACCGTAATCGCCGAACAGATCTCGACACCTGGCTGGTTGGCTCGGCCTGAACCTTAAGCCAGGTTTAAACATACTGGTGAACCTGGTTTAAAAGTTAAGCGAGGGGGTAGAAATCGGTCCTTAATCTGTTGGTGCAGTTGTGGAAACAAAACCAATATACAGTAAATGCTCTATATTGTATTCCAACATTTGACTATTTGATATTTCGAGGAATCTTTGAAATAGTAATTTTAGATAACCGATTAAATTAAAGTTTTCCCCAGTCTAGTATTTTATAACACCTTTGACAAGCTCTCCCTCCCGGTTTAAACGTGTCCGATCATCTTCGATTTTGTTAATACTTTCAACATTTCGTTTCGATGTTGGGTGATGTATAATGTATCTATCTCTATCTAAAGCTCAAGAATATATAGATTTGATTTGTGCGTTTCACTGCAATACTATTGTACCTGATATGGATATAGATGGCATCAGGCTAATATATAACACTCTCGTTCAGAACCACACACAGCCAGAGTTGCCAGTTGCCAGATTTGTTCATCTCATTGTCTAAAATGTTACTATTTTATGACTATTTTAGACAACGAGATGAACAAATATGACAGAAACTTTTCTAACAAACAGCATCAAAGAGGTAAAGCGAATATATTTAGGAATAGAGCGAAGCTAGGCTACCCTATATTAGAATATTACGTGCTTTATCACCTCGGGATTTTGTCACAAAATTTCAATAATTATTATGTATGAGTATTTTTGGAACGGGCTTGACGAGTAGATGATGGAAATGGAAGTTGGAACCATTTTGAAACCCAATATGGCGATTTCCGGTTGAGCAATATTCTTGTTAATCCTTACAATATGTTCCAAACATCATTTTCATCATGTACTCGTCAACCCCGTTCCGAAAATACCCATATTGCTGATTCATCTATACCGGAAGCCGCCATCTTGGATTTCAAAATGACATACGACATCGATTTCCGTTATATACTCGTTAACCCCATTCCGAAAGTACCCAACTTTTATTAGTAATTGTTTATTTATTTATTTATTTATTTATAAGAGTAAGTAAATGGAGGTTTCAGTGTTTTCGAAAATACCTCAGAGCTCTAGGACAAGGTTCGTGAAGAACATGTGTAGCTCATAAATACGAACTCATTCTAATGAAAACAGAACACCTAAGACCTAAGGTCCAATTTTATGAATGGACCAGTTTAGCAAATGTTCCGGATCTTCTGGATGGTCACTATGTGAACAATAGTCAATTTTTCACTCGGAACTACGAATTTATGCGTATGCAATGTGAACAAATGTTTTCGACAAAAACTTCAGAATTCTAGATTCATAAATTAGCCAGTTTAATGGTTGTTCCGGAACTTCCGAATAATTTTCACGTATAATCCAGAGTAAGTATTTGAATCAGAGTATCACTATCATTTTGGATGGGATTTTATATAAGTTTTCAAGAATATTACAAAACTCAGTTTCAATGATTGATCACTTTGTCGCTTGTTCAATAATATATGAAATACTGCAATAAAATACCAGGCGTTTGGTTTCTTGAACCTAACTAGTGCTAATTTGGGTACTAGTTTCGATACATCGTCTAACTAGACACCAAGATGGTGCTAGTTACTGACGAGATGAATTCGAAACACAAAAAAAACAAAACTTAATTAAATATGAAATACTATTATACTGCCGGAATCGGCATCGGAATTGTAATCCGGAACATCCCATATCGGTCGTATCATGTACAAATTTAATATATACATTCTCATTTTTGTTTTATTTGCATTTATTATTAGTATTCTGTCAATAAACCGGTGATTTGCGATGACGGTTCTGTATACATCTTTTTATGCCAAACATGACCCCATTCGGCACCGATTCCCACTGGCCAACCTGGTCAAAAACAGTTATATTCACCAGAAACTGATAATTGAAACTTCAACAAACAATTTGGGTACAAGTTCAAGTAGATTTGGCTGAAAATGTGCCTTAAAACTAAGTTCGAAATCGGGGTCAATATGACCCGTTAACACCTTATTCGTAACTTTTTTTGTACAGCCCTTCAGGAATTCCCGACAAAACTAGGTGCAAAACTAAAAAAGTTAGCGCATTTTGAAAGTTCATTTTGGGTCATATTGACCCCAACACCTAGGGAAGGTTAAAAATTAGAAAAAAAATCCAAGTTAGAAACATTTGAAACTCTACGAATGTAGAATCGTTATGAGTCTTCTTTTCCAGTATAGTGCTTTTTGTGACCGGTTCTGTAATTTTTTGACTGCAATTTGCTTGCAATGAAATGCAAAAATTTTGAAAAAAAAACTAATGTTTTCATAAATTGTCACGCGATGGAAAAATAGAGAATTAATTCTGCACAAAAGAAATGAAAACCCGAGTATGATGACAATGGCCAAACCCAGGCATTGCATTTATCGCTCATATGAGTAAATGCGCCCGGATAGTTTGCTACTGCGACAATAAAAACTCACATTTTCACACGAAAAGTTATTGGCACTCACACAACTTCTCCGGATAAAATCAACGTGTTATTTCTCCGGATAAATAAAACAGTCGGAGAATGAGAGAATGAGTTTATCACGGTATCCTTCTTGTGTTCCCTGCTTTGCTGTCGTTATTCCAAAACACGATAAAACAAGTCTATCATACTTCTTTGCCGCTTTTCTTTGTAATTAAGTGTATTTTTTGCAGTTTTAATTGATTTCCACGAAATTAAAATTTTATCACCTTCTCCGGTGAGAAGGAAAAAGTCAAATAAATTTTATCCGGAAAATCATTCTCACGCTATTTGTGGAGACGGAGAATTTTGCGACTCATCTTATCTCGGAAAAGTTGGACATCGGATAAGCTACTTCTCGCGTGAGTGAGAGAGAATTACAATGCCTGGCCAAACCTTTATATGTGCAGTACAAACAGATTTCATGTAATGTTTGTCTCCTGTTCTGAAGGTGTGTTGTCGAAGCGGTGTCATCGTTTTCGTATAGGGCTATCAAGCAATCGAGCTGGACCGTAAAGCAAAACGTTATGGCCAAAATCGCGGGTCTGAAAGATGTATGGTCAGGATCTGAACAAATTAAATAAATGCATCTGAAAGGGTATGATCTGGCAGTAAATTTGCAGTTATGGCCGTAAGACTCCGATTTTCATCACAACCTACAATATGAACCGAGTTATACGATAGCCTTAAAAACGATAGCCTACGATAGCCTTAAAAACATCTAGTGATTAATTAGGTCACTCCCAAGTTTTTGCCAGATTTGGCGAGTAGCTACTACAGTAAGAATGCGCAACGTCAACGTCCTTGAGAATAGGATGAACTCCGCAAACTGCCCGGTATTCCACCCAATCCAAATCTATACATCCCATAAATATAAAAAAAATTGAAACATGGCTAAGGATGCTAATTCAATGACCAGATACTGGAAAAAACAGCCAGAGGTGTTGATCAGCAGCTTGTTCAGAAATTAAATGCACGTATCAAACCCAAAGCTCAAATTTTCATTCGAGACGAATGAAAACCACAAAAACCCACAATGCATATTTAGTGGGTTTTAGTAAATTTTGGGTAGCTGAATCCGAAGTTCACTTAAAAAATTGATTGTATCTACCTAACAGTGTGATATGGCCTTTCTTATTACACTAGTCATTTGTATTTAACTAACATCATTTTTAGAATATCAAATAGTACATTTTTTAATGCGCCTGCAAAAAAACATGATTTTTTATTGAAAAATCTTGAAACTGCAGCTTTTGTGCTTGAACGCCAATATTTTGATATCGTTTCCAGTGAACATGATATCTCGTGAACCAAATCACAGACCAATCTTCAATTTTGGAATGTTGTTCGTGATTATAATAGCAAGCTTACGACAAAATTTCAAAATTAATTGTGAATGTTTCCCTAAAAAAATTTAAGAATACAACGTGTTTTAGCCACCGTAAAAATAAAGCTTTTCGCATAAATAAAAAATATCCTCATTATGATACCAATAATTTTAAAATAGAGCAACAGTTCATGACTTCAAATTTATTTGTAAATTGGAACTACGGATATGGTATGAATCGTAACGGACTTTCTCAAAAAATCCACATTCGAGATCATCGTTGTGGTACGAAGTAGAGTGAGCCATACATCGAATATTCCATTCTGACATGTGTTTCAAAAAGTTCCGTCCAATATATAATTCAATAACAAAATAAAATAACTGTTTTGCAATCGAACCTTTACCAGAAATCTACCTGAAAATGGAGGTTCAACATAACTGAATGTTTTTAAGCCGTTAGCCCCCCATAATGGAAAAGTCTGCGCACGCCTATGATTTCATGGCTGGTTATGTTCAATACAATGATGGAAATGTATATTACATGTACAGTACGATTTGCACATACATATAATAGATCGACAGCCAAGATCTTGAGATACTATGTGTCGACACCGAAACATCACTCGAAACCAGCGGCGGATCAAGGAGAAAGATCCGGAGGGTCCGGACCCTGCCGAAAATTTTAGACTCGTTAAGAAATTTTAAACTAGTTTTAATTTTAAAGTAACAACCCATCATTGCATACTCCTACCTAAGCCTTTATAGGTAAAAAATTGGAGGTCGGGATTAGGTTGACGATTTTTAGAGTGATTGCATAACCTTTCTACATGAGAAAGGCAAAAATGTGTCAAAGTCCAAAAAAGTCAATTTTTGTCAAAAAAATTTCTTCGAGATTTCATCAAATCTCAACGTTTCAGTCATTTGGCATCAAAAATACAAATTCGATTTTGAAATTTTCAACCTTCTGTCTACAAATTTTCTAACTAATGACCCGCGGATCGATCTGAAACATATCTCGGAAAATGAAAAGCGAAATAAATAACTCCAAGCAGCGGTGTAGCCAAGAGGAGGCTTTGGGGTTCAACACCAGCCCCACTCAACAAAAAAAATTGGATTGAAGTTAAAAATTTAATGATGCTGACTGATTTAATTCAAAATTACAATAATAGTTACACTAATTTACAGCATTTCTGATCTAAATAAGCTGGTGGTTATTTTCAATGTAAAACTGTGTGCTGAATCCGGAAATAAAGTCCAAAAAATTTAGAGTAGAACAATTTTCGAGTTACAGTAAAAAAAATAATTTCACCTCCAAGATAAAACGTACGTTCAGTAAATTCCAAATATCTTTGTTTGTAGTGCATCGATATGAAATATTATTATGTTGAATTAAAAGTAATTGAATGCATTTTCGATTTGTTTTGTTTTAGTGCGACTACTGATTCTGACGTTATTTACGAGTTTATTGAACTATTTCTTAATTTGAAAAATGAGCAATTGGTCAATATTTTGGGCAAGATGAAGCAATTCAAAGAATTATATTTTATGGGTATATTAAAGCCTGCTAATAACCAAAAAAATAAACACTTATTAGTTTAAATCGGACGGAAATTGTGAAAGTTATTCAACTTTTTGCAGAATGGGAATTTTTGAGTTTCTCTGGGTTAACTTATTGAACCGTCTCGATTTCAATTTTTTAGGGCTTGTTTTATAATATATGACGGGTTCTCTGTCAGAATTCTGTTAAACAAGTAAATTGAAGAATTCTGAAAAAAAATGTGGGGTAATATTCGAATTCGTTTATTTAAATGTTTTAAAGCTTCTGATAACAATAATTTCAGGCCAAGTGCAGTAATGTCATCAAAACATTGGCATAAAAATGCGCATAATATTTTCATGTGTCATACAGAATCGTATATGTACAAAATAGGTTGTAAACTGCACGATAACGCCTTGATACACATATATGATGACTCATCCACTTATTTCATTACGTTTTGTTCTACTAACAATTTATTTTACGTTAATAAAACGTCGAGAAGTTTCCAATTTTAAATTATATTGGATTCATATTGGCCTCTACCACCGATTTTATTGTACTGATTCACAAAACTTGCGTAAAATATCTAGGTGCGTATTCTACGTTCTTCAAATCATTCTGAAGTTCACATTTTGAGATTTTCAACCTAAAACAAAAAAATAAGTCTTGTTCGATGTCCTACATAATTTAAAAATACAGTTGTTTAATAACATCAATATCAAATACCTGCCTGAAAACATTCCAATAGACACTCATTCCAGAGTTCTGATATCAATAATAATCCTATGCTTTCCTATCATATTTAGCTCATACACACACTGCTCCACCGGAATCGCCGAACAGATCTCGACACCTGGCTGGTTGGCTCGGCCTGAACCTTAAGCCAGGTTTAAACATACTGGTGAACCTGGTTTAAAAGTTAAGCGAGGGGGTAGAAATCGGTCCTTAATCTGTTGGTGCAGTTGTGGAAACAAAACCAATATACAGTAAATGCTCTATATTGTATTCCAACATTTGACTATTTGATATTTCGAGGAATCTTTGAAATAGTAATTTTAGATAACCGATTAAATTAAAGTTTTCCCCAGTCTAGTATTTTATAACACCTTTGACAAGCTCTCCCTCCCGGTTTAAACGTGTCCGATCATCTTCGATTTTGTTAATACTTTCAACATTTCGTTTCGATGTTGGGTGATGTATAATGTATCTATCTCTATCTAAAGCTCAAGAATATATAGATTTGATTTGTGCGTTTCACTGCAATACTATTGTACCTGATATGGATATAGATGGCATCAGGCTAATATATAACACTCTCGTTCAGAACCACACACAGCCAGAGTTGCCAGTTGCCAGATTTGTTCATCTCATTGTCTAAAATGTTACTATTTTATGACTATTTTAGACAACGAGATGAACAAATATGACAGAAACTTTTCTAACAAACAGCATCAAAGAGGTAAAGCGAATATATTTAGGAATAGAGCGAAGCTAGGCTACCCTATATTAGAATATTACGTGCTTTATCACCTCGGGATTTTGTCACAAAATTTCAATAATTATTATGTATGAGTATTTTTGGAACGGGCTTGACGAGTAGATGATGGAAATGGAAGTTGGAACCATTTTGAAACCCAATATGGCGATTTCCGGTTGAGCAATATTCTTGTTAATCCTTACAATATGTTCCAAACATCATTTTCATCATGTACTCGTCAACCCCGTTCCGAAAATACCCATATTGCTGATTCATCTATACCGGAAGCCGCCATCTTGGATTTCAAAATGACATACGACATCGATTTCCGTTATATACTCGTTAACCCCATTCCGAAAGTACCCAACTTTTATTAGTAATTGTTTATTTATTTATTTATTTATTTAGAAGAGTAAGTAAATGGAGGTTTCAGTGTTTTCGAAAATACCTCAGAGCTCTAGGACAAGGTTCGTGAAGAACATGTGTAGCTCATAAATACGAACTCATTCTAATGAAAACAGAACACCTAAGACCTAAGGTCCAATTTTATGAATGGACCAGTTTAGCAAATGTTCCGGATCTTCTGGATGGTCACTATGTGAACAATAGTCAATTTTTCACTCGGAACTACGAATTTATGCGTATGCAATGTGAACAAATGTTTTCGACAAAAACTTCAGAATTCTAGATTCATAAATTAGCCAGTTTAATGGTTGTTCCGGAACTTCCGAATAATTTTCACGTATAATCCAGAGTAAGTATTTGAATCAGAGTATCACTATCATTTTGGATGGGATTTTATATAAGTTTTCAAGAATATTACAAAACTCAGTTTCAATGATTGATCACTTTGTCGCTTGTTCAATAATATATGAAATACTGCAATAAAATACCAGGCGTTTGGTTTCTTGAACCTAACTAGTGCTAATTTGGGTACTAGTTTCGATACATCGTCTAACTAGACACCAAGATGGTGCTAGTTACTGACGAGATGAATTCGAAACACAAAAAAAAACAAAACTTAATTAAATATGAAATACTATTATACTGCCGGAATCGGCATCGGAATTGTAATCCGGAACATCCCATATCGGTCGTATCATGTACAAATTTAATATATACATTCTCATTTTTGTTTTATTTGCATTTATTATTAGTATTCTGTCAATAAACCGGTGATTTACGATGACGGTTCTGTATACATCTTTTTATGCCAAACATGACCCCATTCGGCACCGATTCCCACTGGCCAACCTGGTCAAAAACAGTTATATTCACCAGAAACTGATAATTGAAACTTCAACAAACAATTTGGGTACAAGTTCAAGTAGATTTGGCTGAAAATGTGCCTTAAAACTAAGTTCGAAATCGGGGTCAATATGACCCGTTAACACCTTATTCGTAACTTTTTTTGTACAGCCCTTCAGGAATTCCCGACAAAACTAGGTGCAAAACTAAAAAAGTTAGCGCATTTTGAAAGTTCATTTTGGGTCATATTGACCCCAACACCTAGGGAAGGTTAAAAATTAGAAAAAAATCCAAGTTAGAAACATTTGAAACTCTACGAATGTAGAATCGTTATGAGTCTTCTTTTCCAGTATAGTGCTTTTTGTGACCGGTTCTGTAATTTTTTGACTGCAATTTGCTTGCAATGAAATGCAAAAATTTTGAAAAAAAAACTAATGTTTTCATAAATTGTCACGCGATGGAAAAATAGAGAATTAATTCTGCACAAAAGAAATGAAAACCCGAGTATGATGACAATGGCCAAACCCAGGCATTGCATTTATCGCTCATATGAGTAAATGCGCCCGGATAGTTTGCTACTGCGACAATAAAAACTCACATTTTCACACGAAAAGTTATTGGCACTCACACAACTTCTCCGGATAAAATCAACGTGTTATTTCTCCGGATAAATAAAACAGCCGGAGAATGAGAGAATGAGTTTATCACGGTATCCTTCTTGTGTTCCCTGCTTTGCTGTCGTTATTCCAAAACACGATAAAACAAGTCTATCATACTTCTTTGCCGCTTTTCTTTGTAATTAAGTGTATTTTTTGCAGTTTTAATTGATTTCCACGAAATTAAAATTTTATCACCTTCTCCGGTGAGAAGGAAAAAGTCAAATGAATTTTATCCGGAAAATCATTCTCACGCTATTTGTGGAGACGGAGAATTTTGCGACTCATCTTATCTCGGAAAAGTTGGACATCGGATAAGCTACTTCTCGCGTGAGTGAGAGAGAATTACAATGCCTGGCCAAACCTTTATATGTGCAGTACAAACAGATTTCATGTAATGTTTGTCTCCTGTTCTGAAGGTGTGTTGTCAAAGCGGTGTCATCGTTTTCGTATAGGGCTATCAAGCAATCGAGCTGGACCGTAAAGCAAAACGTTATGGCCAAAATCGCGGGTCTGAAAGATGTATGGTCAGGATCTGAACAAATTAAATAAATGCATCTGAAAGGGTATGATCTGGCAGTAAATTTGCAGTTATGGCCGTAAGACTCCGATTTTCATCACAACCTACAATATGAACCGAGTTATACGATAGCCTTAAAAACGATAGCCTACGATAGCCTTAAAAACATCTAGTGATTAATTAGGTCACTCCCAAGTTTTTGCCAGATTTGGCGAGTAGCTACTACAGTAAGAATGCGCAACGTCAGCGTCCTTGAGAATAGGATGAACTCCACAAACTGCCCGGTATTCCACCCAATCCAAATCTATACATCCCATAAATATAAAAAAAATTGAAACATGGCTAAGGATGCTAATTCAATGACCAGATACTGGAAAAAACAGCCAGAGGTGTTGATCAGCAGCTTGTTCAGAAATTAAATGCACGTATCAAACCCAAAGCTCAAATTTTCATTCGAGACGAATGAAAACCACAAAAACCCACAATGCATATTTAGTGGGTTTTAGTAAATTTTGGGTAGCTGAATCCGAAGTTCACTTAAAAAATTGATTGTATCTACCTAACAGTGTGATATGGCCTTTCTTATTACACTAGTCATTTGTATTTAACTAACATCATTTTTAGAATATCAAATAGTACATTTTTTAATGCGCCTGCAAAAAAACATGATTTTTTATTGAAAAATCTTGAAACTGCAGCTTTTGTGCTTGAACGCCAATATTTTGATATCGTTTCCAGTGAACATGATATCTCGTGAACCAAATCACAGACCAATCTTCAATTTTGGAATGTTGTTCGTGATTATAATAGCAAGCTTACAACAAAATTTCAAAATTAATTGTGAATGTTTCCCTAAAAAAATTTAAGAATACAACGTGTTTTAGCCACCGTAAAAATAAAGCTTTTCGCATAAATAAAAAATATCCTCATTATGATACCAATAATTTTAAAATAGAGCAACAGTTCATGACTTCAAATTTATTTGTAAATTGGAACTACGGATATGGTATGAATCGTAACGGACTTTCTCAAAAAATCCACATTCGAGATCATCGTTGTGGTACGAAGTAGAGTGAGCCATACATCGAATATTCCATTCTGACATGTGTTTCAAAAAGTTCCGTCCAATATATAATTCAATAACAAAATAAAATAACTGTTTTGCAATCGAACCTTTACCAGAAATCTACCTGAAAATGGAGGTTCAACATAACTGATTGTTTTTAAGCCGTTAGCCCCCCATAATGGAAAAGGCTGCGCACGCCTATGATTTCATGGCTGGTTATGTTCAATACAATGATGGAAATGTATATTACATGTACAGTACGATTTGCACATACATATAATAGATCGACAGCCAAGATCTTGAGATACTATGTGTCGACACCGAAACATCACTCGAAACCAGCGGCGGATCAAGGAGAAAGATCCGGAGGGTCCGGACCCTGCCGAAAATTTTAGACTCGTTAAGAAATTTTAAACTAGTTTTAATTTTAAAGTAACAACCCATCATTGCATACTCCTACCTAAGCCTTTATAGGTAAAAAATTGGAGGTCGGGATTAGGTTGACGATTTTTAGAGTGATTGCATAACCTTTCTACATGAGAAAGGCAAAAATGTGTCAAAGTCCAAAAAAGTCAATTTTTGTCAAAAAAATTTCTTCGAGATTTCATCAAATCTCAACGTTTCAGTCATTTGGCATCAAAAATACAAATTCGATTTTGAAATTTTCAACCTTCTGTCTACAAATTTTCTAACTAATGACCCGCGGATCGATCTGAAACATATCTCGGAAAATGAAAAGCGAAATAAATAACTCCAAGCAGCGGTGTAGCCAAGAGGAGGCTTTGGGGTTCAACACCAGCCCCACTCAACAAAAAAAATTGGATTGAAGTTAAAAATTTAATGATGCTGACTGATTTAATTCAAAATTACAATAATAGTTACACTAATTTACAGCATTTCTGATCTAAATAAGCTGGTGGTTATTTTCAATGTAAAACTGTGTGCTGAATCCGGAAATAAAGTCCAAAAAATTTAGAGTAGAACAATTTTCGAGTTACAGTAAAAAAAATAATTTCACCTCCAAGATAAAACGTACGTTCAGTAAATTCCAAATATCTTTGTTTGTAGTGCATCGATATGAAATATTATTATGTTGAATTAAAAGTAATTGAATGCATTTTCGATTTGTTTTGTTTTAGTGCGACTACTGATTCTGACGTTATTTACGAGTTTATTGAACTATTTCTTAATTTGAAAAATGAGCAATTGGTCAATATTTTGGGCAAGATGAAGCAATTCAAAGAATTATATTTTATGGGTATATTAAAGCCTGCTAATAACCAAAAAAATAAACACTTATTAGTTTAAATCGGACGGAAATTGTGAAAGTTATTCAACTTTTTGCAGAATGGGAATTTTTGAGTTTCTCTGGGTTAACTTATTGAACCGTCTCGATTTCAATTTTTTAGGGCTTGTTTTATAATATATGACGGGTTCTCTGTCAGAATTCTGTTAAACAAGTAAATTGAAGAATTCTGAAAAAAAATGTGGGGTAATATTCGAATTCGTTTATTTAAATGTTTTAAAGCTTCTGATAACAATAATTTCAGGCCAAGTGCAGTAATGTCATCAAAACATTGGCATAAAAATGCGCATAATATTTTCATGTGTCATACAGAATCGTATATGTACAAAATAGGTTGTAAACTGCACGATAACGCCTTGATACACATATATGATGACTCATCCACTTATTTCATTACGTTTTGTTCTACTAACAATTTATTTTACGTTAATAAAACGTCGAGAAGTTTCCAATTTGAAATTATATTGGATTCATATTGGCCTCTACCACCGATTTTATTGTACTGATTCACAAAACTTGCGTAAAATATCTAGGTGCGTATTCTACGTTCTTCAAATCATTCTGAAGTTCACATTTTGAGATTTTCAACCTAAAACAAAAAAATAAGTCTTGTTCGATGTCCTACATAATTTAAAAATACAGTTGTTTAATAACATCAATATCAAATACCTGCCTGAAAACATTCCAATAGACACTCATTCCAGAGTTCTGATATCAATAATAATCCTATGCTTTCCTATCATATTTAGCTCATACACACACTGCTCCACCGGAATCGCCGAACAGATCTCGACACCTGGCTGGTTGGCTCGGCCTGAACCTTAAGCCAGGTTTAAACATACTGGTGAACCTGGTTTAAAAGTTAAGCGAGGGGGTAGAAATCGGTCCTTAATCTGTTGGTGCAGTTGTGGAAACAAAACCAATATACAGTAAATGCTCTATATTGTATTCCAACATTTGACTATTTGATATTTCGAGGAATCTTTGAAATAGTAATTTTAGATAACCGATTAAATTAAAGTTTTCCCCAGTCTAGTATTTTATAACACCTTTGACAAGCTCTCCCTCCCGGTTTAAACGTGTCCGATCATCTTCGATTTTGTTAATACTTTCAACATTTCATCAGTAAAGGGGACTAAGGCATCTTACACAGGCAATCAAATCATTTTGAATCAAAATGTTTTTTTAGGGGTGTGGAACAAAATCTATCCCAAAATAAGTTGCAGGGAATTAATCCTTCTTTACGTAAAAATATAAACTGCTTAAAATATTCTTTGCCAGCGAACGCCTAAATAGTAAGGAAACATTGTAATTGTAAAAGTAGAAAAGCTACCAGTAAAAAAACTAACAACAATTTTTGGTCTATTATTCGGAAAAATGCGCAGAGCAACTTTCTAAATGGAAGAAAACCTTTGAACCATTAACTTTCTGTGTTCCATTATGGTCCTAGCATGACTGCAACTTTTAAGCTCGATCGGTGAAACTATATTTTTGCACCCATGGCTTAAAGTTTACATGGGATTTCGTGTGGGAAAATTGACTTTTACAAAACAATTTTTCCAAGAGTCGCCCTTTGCATTCTAAAAATAAATCGATGCAAAAGGAAAGAAAGTCCTGAAGATCACGAAACGATCTAACGCTTGAGGAAAAGTTTTTAAGCGAAAACCGAGTGATATTCTGAAGATTGATGAAAATTTCAATTTTGTGCTTATGTGCATTTTACAAGTTTAAGTTTATGAGATATTTGATTTAGAAAAATTTTACTATACAGTATATAAGGATGATATAAACATCAGTTTTGTAATATAAATGCTCATTGTTTCATAAGCAATCATAATTCCAAAGATAGATCTTTCAAAATCATATTTGTACGGTACACATTTTCTTCAAAATCAATTAAAGTTTCCATAATAGATCATCAGTGTAATAACTTTTATTTGTAAATGCAGCTTTCAACCGTTTTTGCATTGAATTTTTGTACAGCCCTTCAGGAATTCCCGACAAAACTAGGTGCAAAACTAAAAAAGTTAGCGCATTTTGAAAGTTCATTTTGGGTCATATTGACCCCAACACCTAGGGAAGGTTAAAAATTAGAAAAAAAAATCCAAGTTAGAAACATTTGAAACTCTACGAATGTAGAATCGTTATGAGTCTTCTTTTCCAGTATAGTGCTTTTTGTGACCGGTTCTGTAATTTTTTGACTGCAATTTGCTTGCAATGAAATGCAAAAATTTTGAAAAAAAACTAATGTTTTCATAAATTGTCACGCGATGGAAAAATAGAGAATTAATTCTGCACAAAAGAAATGAAAACCCGAGTATGATGACAATGGCCAAACCCAGGCATTGCATTTATCGCTCATATGAGTAAATGCGCCCGGATAGTTTGCTACTGCGACAATAAAAACTCACATTTTCACACGAAAAGTTATTGGCACTCACACAACTTCTCCGGATAAAATCAACGTGTTATTTCTCCGGATAAATAAAACAGCCGGAGAATGAGAGAATGAGTTTATCACGGTATCCTTCTTGTGTTCCCTGCTTTGCTGTCGTTATTCCAAAACACGATAAAACAAGTCTATCATACTTCTTTGCCGCTTTTCTTTGTAATTAAGTGTATTTTTTGCAGTTTTAATTGATTTCCACGAAATTAAAATTTTATCACCTTCTCCGGTGAGAAGGAAAAAGTCAAATAAATTTTATCCGGAAAATCATTCTCACGCTATTTGTGGAGACGGAGAATTTTGCGACTCATCTTATCTCGGAAAAGTTCGACATCGGATAAGCTACTTCTCGCGTGAGTGAGAGAGAATTACAATGCCTGGCCAAACCTTTATATGTGCAGTACAAACAGATTTCATGTAATGTTTGTCTCCTGTTCTGAAGGTGTGTTGTCGAAGCGGTGTCATCGTTTTCGTATAGGGCTATCAAGCAATCGAGCTGGACCGTAAAGCAAAACGTTATGGCCAAAATCGCGGGTCTGAAAGATGTATGGTCAGGATCTGAACAAATTAAATAAATGCATCTGAAAGGGTATGATCTGGCAGTAAATTTGCAGTTATGGCCGTAAGACTCCGATTTTCATCACAACCTACAATATGAACCGAGTTATACGATAGCCTTAAAAACGATAGCCTACGATAGCCTTAAAAACATCTAGTGATTAATTAGGTCACTCCCAAGTTTTTGCCAGATTTGGCGAGTAGCTACTACAGTAAGAATGCGCAACGTCAACGTCCTTGAGAATAGGACGAACTCCGCAAACTGCCCGGTATTCCACCCAATCCAAATCTATACATCCCATTAATATAAAAAAAATTGAAACATGGCTAAGGATGCTAATTCAATGACCAGATACTGGAAAAAACAGCCAGAGGTGTTGATCAGCAGCTTGTTCAGAAATTAAATGCACGTATCAAACCCAAAGCTCAAATTTTCATTCGAGACGAATGAAAACCACAAAAACCCACAATGCATATTTAGTGGGTTTTAGTAAATTTTGGGTAGCTGAATCCGAAGTTCACTTAAAAAAATTGATTGTATCTACCTAACAGTGTGATATGGCCTTTCTTATTACACTAGTCATTTGTATTTAACTAACATCATTTTTAGAATATCAAATAGTACATTTTTTAATGCGCCTGCAAAAAAACATGATTTTTTATTGAAAAATCTAAAATACTATAAGCGTTTTAGTACGTCTCATTCTCCTGATATAATTTGTTATATCCACCATTTCTAAATAAAAGTACCATTTTACGAGAACTTTGTTTTAAAAGTTATTTTAAGATATTCATATTGAAATGAACATTCTGAACCAGTGATGCCACAAGTGCAGATTTATCTAGAAAGGTACAGATTTTTGAAGCATTTTTGGTACAGATTCTGTACGGTACAGATTACAGATTTTTGCAAAAAAGTACAGATTGGTACAGATTTTTTTTACATGACAGGAAGGTAAAATAATTTAACCCTGCGATGCATCCCAGTAAACAGCAAGTATACTTTGAATTAGGCAGTAGTGATGGCATGAATCTAAAGTGGAGCTGTTACTGATTGAACCCGAACAAAAACTGACATTAGAATGCGATATGCGAGAAACCTTATTCCAGCAAATCAAAGGGATGATATGTAAGTGAAAACCGAGCGAATTTACTCGGAGTGCCTACGTTTACTCTGTCCTGCTTCATTTGAATTCTTGCAAGTAGGTTCCTTGCATCCTATTTATAATACCCGCCCTATCTCAGTTTCTCGCCGCCACTGAAAACAAAGTGGCAGAGAGAATTTGAGCTGGAGCTGATATTGACATTACCCAGTCAAACTCATCCGGAATTCTAACTGGTTTCTTGCGGAGTTCCAGCTCAAATAAAATAATCGAGTCAGAATGTCTGGTTGAGTTTCCCGAATGATAAATATGAATAATAAAAATATTTTTTTAAAACAACCTTATTGTTTGGGTACAGAATTCGGTACAGATTTTTCTATGGAACAGTACAGATAGAAAAGATTTTTCAACTCCCGGTACAGATTTAATTGTGGCAACACTGTTCTGAACCATTCTAGTGGACATATAATACCACATATAACTAATCCACCATCTGCCCGTATCTGCTGCTATAAGGCATTTCACGTTCAGATCTAAGTTCGGTTTTTGTCCACTAGAAACAACGAGACCTTTTAAGATTCGAGTGTGCATCTTCGTTGCGAGCGGTTGACTCTCGTAGAGCTCCCTTCGCGTCAGTTAATTTTAATCATTTACGGCACAGTTTATTGCCTTCCGGTTATCGAAAGTGTGAATAACGGTGGAATTGAACGACAACATAAAGTGAAGTGGCTTATAAAAGCATTTTTCGACTGACGCGATAGGTGACAGTGTGAAAATCTAATTTCGGCAAATGAAAAAAAATCTTTTCCTCGCATTACGGGCCGTCGATTCCTGATGCAAGGACAGTAAAAGTGCACAGAAAACGTCTAGCAACACAGTGTACATTCTAAAAATAGTGAAAAATGGTTTTTCGGAAAATAAAGTTCGATCCGAAAAGTGAAAAATATGGCGATAAGAAAATTTGGCATAATCAAATAATTGGCGTTTCACCAGCGACTTGCGACTACCAGGTGTCGCCCCAAAAATCTTCACCCGAAAAATAGGTGGCAAACCAGCCGATCGGTGCTCAGCTAATTTCGTTCGCGTTCCTTGTCACCTATTTTTTTATTGGGTGTTTCATCGGCGGTGCTATCTTTGAAAATGAGCCGCCTTGGATATTCAACTGTTTTTTGCTTTCTTATTTTATTGCAAATGAGTAGAGGTTTTGATTCTTTTATATTCGGGATTGCAGATATTTTGTCGTATGTAAATTTTGGGCGTTCGTTGATGTGATGGCACTGTAAGGGAACACGTATCCGCCGGTCGGCCAACTTTTCTTTGGACTGAGCAAACTAATTTCTATGTTTGTTTGGGGTTTGTTTTACCAACGGGGGAACTGATCCACAGAGCATTCAATGTGCTTAAGGAAAACACATGGTCTTATTTAAGTGGAATGATGACTTCAATCATGTGTAATGTTTGAGAATTGACAATTCGCGAGAGGGATCGGGGACCGGTTGGCAATTACCTTCAGTTATGTCCGCACGAAGAATAAGTGTTTTTCTGTCATGTTCATTGGTTAGCGTTCAATTCTATCTCATGCCCCCACGCGAGTCTGGGTCTATTGATGACATTTGGTCCTTGGACAGGTGACGACTGGGTGCTGTTGGCCTTCTGCCGGTGGTGGCAGAGTGAGGGGGTGCGAGCGGATCTGGCCGGGGAGACAATACCGTAAAGACGAATTGTTGTTCGGGGGTTGGCTCCAATGGGACTTTGATTTGATTGGTGTCGATGATCGCGGGTCGATGCGTACTGAAGGTTCGCCGCATCTGTTTGGGTGAATCTAATTTCAAGTTCCGTTATTGGTAACAGGCCCGTGCATCATGTTAACTATCCTCTGTATTTCCCTTCAATGTTCGATATAATCGTTCGTATACGTGTATTTCACAAACAATCCAATAAGGAAAATAGGAAATACTTTCGTTGATTTATAACATCTCGAGCTATCATAACTCTGTCTGTATAACGTGTTATCACTCGGTAGTTTGCAACCCAAAAATATATCGTAGGGAAGGAATAGCAAAATTAGTCTAAATAATGTCGCAATAAATAGTGATCCGGTCCATTACGCAGATAAGATTAGCTTTTCTAGGCAATACTCCCACGGTCGGCTGTGTGGGGTTGGAATTGCTTTTGTTTGGTAAACGTGGGATACTCTCGGTGGCCGGCTGCCCAGAGTTTGGAAAGAACCAAAAACTAAACAAGATCTTCTTTTTTGAGCGATCGTGTTCTCGAAGACTAAATAAACTACTACCTAGTGCTTTGCAGGTCGGATCGCTTGCTTGGAGCGAATCCTAGACCCTATACCCTTCCAAACCACTAACTCCGCGACATCTATGGAAAAGTCTGATGAACCTTCTGTATAAGATTTATTCAAACGATCGCCGGGTAAAATCAGCACCGACACGATAGATACCACGAACAAATTCGTCGCGTGATTGAATATTATTAAAAATATAAGCAGTGCTCCTTATAGCCGGCTATCCGGAGTTCAAGGTGCTCATTTTTCTAATCGTATTAATATAACAAATAAATTTCCCAAATTCTCTGCAGCCGGCTGCCCAGAGCAATTATTACATGATAACGCTATTGACACATTTACTAATAACTCTCCCCTTCTCGTGATACATGTGGAGATGCAGAGGATTCCTCGGTCTCTAGTAGCAACATGTATCGGACTAACATTCCTTCCTTTCCCAGAAGATCTGCATTCGGACGTAGCCGGCGTCGGTATTGATCAGCATGCAGGGATCAGAATAGATTGTACAATGTGGCACATCCTTTATTCCCAAGCATGTTGTTCCAATGAACATTTTGCAACCTAATTTGGTTCTGCTCAATAACGGAGTAGCAACTACGGGCGATCTCTTATGCTTATGCTTATGCTTATACTAGAAACAACGAGACCTTTTAAATCAAAGATGTTGAATTTGGACTCGTCGACAATTTTTTGCCTTTCTCAATAGAAAGGTATTGCAATTGCTTTGAAAACCGACTTTTTAACGGAGGCCCGGAGGGCCGAGTGACATATACCATTCGATTCAGTTCGTCGAGTTCGGCAAATGTCTGTGTGTGTATGTATGTTTTTTTTTTTACAATGGAGAAGACCTTTACGTCCTAGCCCAGTTGGTAGGGTCCAATCTACCACACGGGGTGCACTGGGGGCGTGTCGGGCTCGAATGGTGACCAGCCATTAATACCGACTAAACTCCATTGGGCTCCGCCATCATTCCTCCCAGGAACTACCTCTCGGTATTACTTCTGGGGGGATGGCTGTACTAAATGTACTCATTCACTCTCACTCACGCGTTCATACATCCTGTATGAGGCTTACTTGGGTGCTCTCTCAATCGCACTTTGATTCACTCTCAAACACTCCCACATGAGGCTAACTTTTGTGCTCACCTTTTTCGTTCCTTGCGAGGCTGACTTGTGTGCTCACCTTACTCATTCCTTGCTAGGCTTACTTTTGTGCTCGCCCCACCCATACCATGTGAGGCTGACTTGGGTGCTCACCCTATCACCTGATTCACTCTCAATCGTGCCACTCTATTGTACCTTTGTCACTCCCCCTGGCATCCCATGTGGGACATTTTTCTTAGGCCCCACTTCTGACATACCATGCGAGGCTGACTTGTGTGCTCACCTTTTTCATTCCTTGCTAGGCTGACTTTTGTGCTAGCCTCTACCATACCATGTGAGGCTGACTTTTGTGCTCACCCTTAACATGCCATGTGAGACTGACTTGGATGCTCACCCTTTCACTCCTCTGCCACGCCATGAGGTATCGATAGCTAAGTCCCAACATACTACGCTACGACCCTCCCGTCTTGGCATGAGGCAGTCCACTTATACGCCTATACACTCACTCTTCTGTCTTGCTTCTGGGTGGCTGGGTTTACCCCTTACGTGGTTGCCATTCGCTGCGCCAAACCTGCCTCGGCATGAACGACCATTCACTCCTTTTTTGCGCTTGGCCTTTTTCGCTCCAGCTAACCAATCACTAGTTAGCCGTGCCCGTCGTCTGTTGCTCGGTTCGCCAGGTTACCTGTAGCCTACTGGCAATCTGGATGGTAGCAGCCGAGACTGCTTTCCACTTCTCCACCGATTGACACATCCGCTGAATAAGGGTATCAGGGGTTGTGTCCCAGCCACAGACGTCAAGCATTGCTCTTCTTTCGACGTCGAACCGATGACATACGAACAGTATGTGTTCGGCAGTTTCGTCTACACCTGGGCAGTCCGGGCAGACTGGGACCTCCGCGTGCCCGAACCTGTGGAGGTACTGTCGGAAACAGCCATGGCCTGACAGGAATTGTGCCAGGTGGAAGTGAACTTCCCCATGGGGTCTTCCCACCCAGCTGTATGTATGTGTGTGTGTATGTGCGTATGTGTGTGTATGTGACCAAAAATGTCACTCATTTTTCTCAGAGATGGCTGAACCGATTTTGACAAACTTAGTCTCAAATGAAAGGTGCAACGTTCCCATAGGCTGCTATTGAATTTCTAATGGATCCGACTTTCGGTTCCGGAATTACAGGGTGATGAGTACGAACACGCAGAAAATGTTGATTTTAATAAATTCTGCAATGAATGTATAAAGGTGAAAATTTTTCCAAAATATGACCACAACTGCTTCGATTTGTAGTATTAGGTCACTAACATCCATTCAAAGTGTAACGGACTTACTTTCTAGCATCACAAATTATTCCCACAGATCGTAATTTACTTGAACGATCGTTTTCAAATCCAACTTGCATAACCAGATGGGCGCATTCCAGTAAATCATTCTGGGTCGCACCACTTGTTATAGCAACATTCTCACTAGGTCATTATTATGCAGAGGCGACAAATAAACAGTGTATTCAAACAAAAGCACCGATAGCAACCAAGGCACCCATACTTATTCATTGATTTGTTTTCCCTTTTTTTACGCTACCCGTACATAATTATGTACTTTGAAATTGTAACTGACTCCTCCCATTTCGATGTACATAGAATAGTTTAAGTCAGGTTAGCTAGGTTAGCTCGTAAGATTTTTAAACGGAATAAAGTAGATTATGAAAACCCATCAACAAGGGAACAACCCTTTTTTTGAAATCATCAAATATCCAAAATGGCGACCGTGAAAAGTAAAGTGAAGGCAGCACAAGTGATAGTGAATTTTCGTCGCTCTCGATTTATTGGATTACTAACCTGCAAAAAGTTTTTCAATTCACCGGTACATTTCTTAGACAATAGCCCGTACTAGACAGCTCGTAAATCTACTGGAGGTAAGGCTCCGCGTAAGCAGCGTGCCACCAAAGCTACCTATAAAAGTGCCACATCCACTAGTGGTGTCAAAAAAAAAAACACCTCACTGAAGAACTCGAAATATGAAGTGAAAATGGACATCTAACACCCACTAGTAATCGTTAAAACGAAATTAAATTAGTGAAAAGAAATCCAGAAGAATTCACACAAATAACAGTTATCTATCCACCCGAATAACACCATGAGGAAGTAAAGCAGCTGTACGGCAACAGTTTGGTACCGATGCCACCGCACCCACCACAGGCCCACAAGTTGTTGCAAATTAAGCAGTTGTACGGCAACAGTTTGGTACCGATGCCACCACACCCACCACAGGCCCACGAGTTGTTGCAAATTAAGCAGTTGTACGGTAACAGTTTGGTACCGATGCCGCCACACTAGCCACAGGCCCACGAGTTGTTACAAATTAATTCGACACGTAGCAGTATCTCAACCTACTCGGACGGTTTGCATGACTGACGGAGAATGACGGTGCAACAGCAGCAGAATCCGGAGGTAAGAGTTCGATGAATGCGCATGCAGTAAAAAGTGAAGAGTTTGTACAATAGTGAATCGGTTTGCATGACTGACGGAGAATGATGGTGATACTAGCAACAGCAGCAGAGTCCGGAGGTAAGAGTTCGATGAATGCGCATGCAGTAAAAAGTGAAGAGTTTGTACAATAGTGAAAAGAATCGACACAAATAGTGTCTTGTACCGTTCCAATTGTCTTTAAATTAAAATAGAACAAAACTTATTGTTGTTATTTGATTACTATATAGTATCGATTGTCTAGATTTATGCCTCAGTATCATACAGTATGATCTACTTAACCAAAACCTAATTTATGCACTACACAACCAAACAGTAAACAGGTTTTAGCTAAAATCCAGGCTAAAATTGTCTATAAAAATAAAATTATCAACTGAAGTATCCGCCCAATAACCCTAAAAGCATATATCACAGGTGGATATTAAATTATTATATACTGTATATTAAATTTTAATTATTAGATACTAAATTAATATATATTAAAGTTCGAAAAAATGGGGTCTAGAACAAGTAAATCCCCGACAGTAAGCGGAGATCCGCAAATAAATATTATCAATAGCTTGGAACAGCACGCAAATTGGCAGGATAACCAAGATACGAAATACTGGTTATTACTGACCATTTGCTCCATACAATTAATATTTATTATCTACCAAACGTACACAAGATACGTCAAGCGCCAAGCGTTTAAGAAGGCAAAGAAATCGCTTGCAAGTCTAGATCAGATCTAGAATGCACATACATTAGACATAAAACAATAAATTTAACAATACAAAAAAAAAACATATGGAAAAAGCACTAGAAACATTAATAAAGATCGACAATAATTTAAAAAAATCTATCATCAAGAAATTTTCCTATTCCAATTTAATTGAAAAAGAAAAATTATGCAAAGCCAATTACAGGGCAACACAAGAATATCTACTAATAAATGAGGATACATTAACCTCAGAGAAATTATTTTATTTTGAAAAATCATCGAGAACGTTAAATTTTGATATTACAACTGCAATAAACAAGAGATTGCAAAAATTTAAAATAAAATTTAGATTAAAAGGAATAATTTTAGCTATCATTTTCACGAATCGGCTAAATAAATTAAAAATTATGGCAAATTTCGACATTAAAACGGCAGCGAAGCTAGCCTCTTTAATTCCACTATACGATGGTAATAAAGAAGGAGCTAAAGGTTTCATAGATGCTGTAAATTTTATAAATACGATCGTGACCGAAGCTCAGAAACCCACGGCGGTACAGCTAGTACTCACCAAGCTCACGGGCAAAGCGAGAGACCTTTTTACAGCGGTCCCAGCCAGCCTAGTTGAGATCGCCCTGCAAATTCAATTGAACTGCACAAACAAAAGCAGTTCGGATTCCGCAGAAAACAATTTAAAAAATATAAAGCATAACAGTGACCCGCGAACTTTTGCTAAAAGCGTCGACGAACTGAGCAATCAGCTCGCCAACGCATACATCCGAGAAGCCTTTCCGGGTGAAGTAGCCAAAAAGAAGGCACAAAAGGCGGGTATACAAGCACTGATAAGCGGCTCACGCCACCCCGAAACGAAGATGATGTTAAGGGTTTGCAAATTTGATACATTAAGCGACGCAATCGACTTAATGGTTAAAAACGAAACTTGTAATGAAAAAGAATCCGCCACCCTACTAAACATAAATAAAAATACGAACAGATGGGACAACCGAGATAAACGAAACTCTTTCCAAAACCCCCCAAGTTACTATAACACACAGCAGCACTACCGTTCCCAAAGAGGAAACGGGAGGAACGACGCAATTCAGCAAAATTTTAATACCAATCAGCGCTATAACGGTCCACAGCGATCGTATAATAACAATTATACTTATTCTCATAGAAACGTGTATAATAACCAACGAGGCCGTGGTCATTACCAACCTCAACAGACTCGATATGAAACAAATCGATTCCCGCAGAATCGACAAAACATGTATTTAGCAAGTACTGAACCGCAATCATGCATGGCTGACCAAGGCCAAGCACAAACAGCTGTGCAGGTCCCTGCACCGAGCGAACACCAACAACAACAAATTCAAAACCATTTTTTTGGGCCAATGTGTTGACTCTTAATGTAAGCGCTTCTAACTTCATAAAAGTTGGAGTGCGTATGGCCAATTCGATCTGTACGTTGATAATAGATTCTGGTGCAGATATCTCTATTTTTAAGAGTAATAGAGTAATGCCCAAACAATTAGTAAATAAGAATATCAGAGTAAAATTATCTGGAATAACGGAAGACGAAATAGAAACAACAGCACTGACCGAAACTGAACTAAATTTCGGAAATAACATAATCATTAAACATAACTTTCATCTAGTTAACGCAGACTTTCCCATTCAAACCGATGGCATTTTGGGCAGAGATTTTTTCTCCTCCCATAAATGTATAATCGATTACGAATGTTGGTTATTAAATTTCTCAGTAAATAATACTAACGTGTCCGTGCCTATACAAGACAGCGTAAACAACAATTTCATAATACCGCAGAGATGCGAAGTAATTAGAAAATTAAGTAACAACAATCTTAAGGAAGACATGGTAGTCATCTCTACAGAAATTGCACCTACCAATTTTTGTAGGAAGCGCTATCATATCTCCACAAAATCCCTATGTAAAAATAATGAACACAACGAAATCAACTGTAAATATATCCAACTTATAACTTAAACCTGAAATGGAACCCTTAGCAAACTACAATATAATGAAAATTAACAATAAAGAAAAGAATAATACGAGAAATAAAAAAGTTTTAAATGAGATAGACATGAAGAATGTACCAAGCTACGCACAACAAGAATTAAGCAACCTAATATTAAACTATTCAGACATTTTTGCACTCACTGACGAACCACTGTCGACTAACAATTTTTACAACCAAAACATTAACTTAAAGGACAATACCTCCGTATACATACCCAATTATAAAACAATCCATTCTCAAAATACAGAAATAGAAACTCAAATTACTAAAATGCTAAAAGACGAAATAATAGAACCTTCAATATCATCCTATAACAGTCCAATTTTATTAGTACCAAAGAAATCAAATGATGAAACCAAGAAATGGCGACTAGTAATAGATTTCAGACAACTCAACAAAAAAATCCTGGCAGACAAATTTCCCCTACCTAGAATCGACACAATTTTAGATCAACTTGGCCGAGCCAAATACTTTTCAACATTAGACTTAATGTCTGGTTTTCACCAAATAGCGTTAGAAAATAACTCTAGAAAATTTACCGCTTTCTGAACACAGAGTGGTCATTACCAATTCACACGCTTACCTTGTGGATTAAATATTAGCCCAAACAGTTTTCAGAGAATGATGACAATCGCAATGGCTGGACTAACACCAGAACATGCATTCGTCTATATCGATGACATAATTGTTATTGGATGTTCCATCCAACACCACTTGCAAAATCTAGCAAAAGTCTTCGACAGAATCAGAAAATATAATCTAAAATTAAATCCCCAAAAATGTAAATTCTTCAATACAGAAGTGACGTATCTAGGACACAAAATTACAGATAATGGAATACTACCAGATAGTTCCAAATTCGACACTATTAACAACTACCCCATACCCAAAAATAGTGACGACTGTAGACGATTTGTAGCTTTTTGTAACTATTACCGCAAATTTGTGCCAAACTTTGCAACAATAGCACACCCACTAAATCAATTTCTAAAGAAAAATAAACAGTTCGTTTGGACAAATGAATGCCAAAACGCCTTTAACACACTAAAAACACACCTAATCTCACCAAAACTACTTCAATACCCCGACTTTGCTAAACCGTTTATACCAACAACTGACGCATCAGACGTAGGATGCGGAGCAGTTTTATCTAAAATTAAAAACGGAAACGACTTACCCATAGCTTTCGCGAGCAAAAGCTTCACTCCAGGAGAGAAAAATAAATCGACAATACTAAAAGAACTAACAGGAATACACTGGGGAATAAATTATTTCAAACCTTACCTATACGGAAGAAAATTTACGGTCAGAACAGACCATAGACCATTAGTATTCTTATTTAATATGAAAAACCCAACTTCCAAACTCACTAGAATGAGACTAGATTTAGAAGAATTCGACTTTAATATAGAATACATTCCTGGTAAAAGCAACGCTACAGCGGATGCCTTATCCAGAATTGTTGCAACCTCAGACGAATTGAAAGCCTTAAACGTACTTACTGTCAACACTAGGTCCATGACAAAAAAAATAAATAATAGCAATAGCAATAATAATAATTCCAATATTAATAATAATAATATTAATGATAATATTAACATCAACAATAATAGAAATACCTATAATAATAATAATATTAACGATAATGTAAAGAATAATATTAACAACAATAATAACATGAACAACAACTATAAATTACTTAACGACAATGGACAAAAGACGAAAGGTAGAGAGACTGATCACCTCACTATCTATACGACTGAAAACCCGACCGAAACAAGAAACATACCTAAACTAAGAATAACGGTAGAAAATAACTATTTAATATTCAATATATACAAAGACGCGCAAATGAAAAAAATGATAAACAGAATCACAACATATATAAGTGGAGGAAGAACTCTAGAGTTCACACTTTCAGCATTGGAAAAAGAAATGAATAAGATGCAAATAAAGAAAATCGCTATAGCAAACAACGAAACAATATTTAAAGAGGTACCCATAGAAACATTTAAAGCGCTAGCGAAACAAACAATTAAAAATATACAGATAATAATGTATCAACCACCCAAGTTCATTAGTGATCCTGGCGAGATACAGTACATATTAAAAAACCACCATAAAACCCCTACAGGAGGACACATAGGACAGCATCGACTGTACCTGAAAATAAGAGAATATTACAATTGGAAGGACATGAAAGGATCTATTTCTCGATTCATAAAGGCCTGTGAATCGTGCAAAAAGAACAAAATAATAAAACATACCAAAGAAAAACAAATAATAACCAATACACCATCAAAACCATTCGAAATAGTATCCATAGATACGATAGGTCCATTACCAAAAACAATCAACAATAATCGTTACGCAATAACGATACAATGTGAATTAACTAAATACATCGTAGTAATACCCACACCAACCAAAGAAGCAAACATAATAGCAAAAAATCTAGTAGAGAAATTCATATTAATATACGGAAAATTTCTGGAACTCAAATCAGATCAAGGAACCGAATATAAAAACGAAGTACTTGAACAGATTTGTAAATACCTACAAATAAAACAAACATTCGCAACAGCATACCACCCCCAAACAATCGGATCATTGGAGAGAAATCATAGATGTTTAAACGAATATCTACGATCATTCGTAAATGAACACCATTCCGATTGGGACGAATGGATACCATATTACGCATTTACTTATAACACTACCCCACACTCAGAACATAAATTCACTCCATATGAACTAATTTTTGGCAACAAAGCAAAATTACCACAAGAAAATTACCCAACAACAATAACACCAATGTACAATTTAGACTTATATAGCACAGAACTAAAATACAAGTTAGAAAAATCAAACGCAATAGCGAAACAAAGATTAGAAAAGGATAAACAATCAAGACAAGAATTTATACACATACCAACAAACCCATTAATAATCAACATAGGAGATATAGTATATTTAAAAAACGAAAATAGAAAAAAATTAGACCCATTCTATATAGGTCCCTACACCATTATAAAAATACTAGATACAAATTGTGAAATAGAAAACAAAATAACTAAACAAAGAAACATTGTACACAAAAACAGACTTATTAAAGGAGAATAAAAAAAAGCAAAGCAATTTTATTTAGACTACTCTAGCAACAAAGCACAATACTAACTAATATTTGTAATATCCATTAGAATTGTAAGGGAGTCAGTTCTTTCACATGAATAATTTCACTTCGCTACATTATTCAACCAAAAGGGGGATGATGTAACGGACTTACTTTCTAGCATCACAAATTATTCCCACAGATCGTAATTTACTTGAACGATCGTTTTCAAATCCAACTTGCATAACCAGATGGGCGCATTCCAGTAAACCATTCTGGGTCGCACCACTTGTTATAGCAACATTCTCACTAGGTCATTATTATGCAGAGGCGACAAATAAACAGTGTATTCAAACAAAAGCACCGATAGCAACCAAGGCACCCATACTTATTCATTGATTTGTTTTCCCTTTTTTTACGCTACCCGTACATAATTATGTACTTTGAAATTGTAACTGACTCCTCCCATTTCGATGTACATAGAATAGTTTAAGTCAGGTTAGCTAGGTTAGCTCGTAAGATTTTTAAACGGAATAAAGCAGATTATGAAAACCCATCAACAAGGGAACAACCCTTTTTTTGAAATCATCAAATATCCAAAAAAAGTCTATTTGGCCACATTCATCATCGGTTCCGGAAGCCCCAGCGGAAGTATCTAAATTCAGAATCACAGTCACATCGGTTTCTCGGAGATGGCTAGACCTATTCGACTAAACTTGGCCTCAAATGAATGGTATTGCGTCCATCCCGGGAAATTATTTTCCGGGAATCCCGGGATTTTTGGATTTCCCGGGATTCCCGGGAAATTGTGTTTTCCCATTCCCGAGATTCGGGAATCCCGGGAAAAAGATTTTTAATTTATTCCAAAAAGCTTAGGTTCTGCGAAAGAAATTCTGTAGGAAATATTTTTACCGGCAAGCATTTGGAGTGAGTAGTGAATGCAGATTGTAGCGTTAGTGACGCGCGGTACTTTCTTAAAAAATCGGTGAGTGTATGTTACAAAACTTGGGATGGTTTTTAGTGATATCATTCTTAACGCAAACGCTATTTAAACAAGGAATGTTTCTAGAACGTCTGCAGAAATATTTGGTCGGTTCATCGAATGCATATTTCGTCTTATTTGTTATACTGTAACTATAATATCTGTAAATTTTTGGATGTATGAAAAGAAAAACATAACGTTGTATCTCTCCAATATTATGCGCATCCAAACTCTTTGAATGCTTTCAAGGATGCAGGCAGGATTTTTGAAGGGATACGATCAAGCAATCCATATACTTGCTCGTAACAGGAAATCGATAATAGGCTTCATCCATCGCTGCACAATTCGTCCATTATCTGCTTGATTTTGATTCACACTTAATTCGAAATGATGCTGATCTTACTGTGACGGAAATGGATTCCATATATCACATTTTCTCATTTGATAGGAAATAACTGCACACTACCTTGAAGCAGCTCGATCTTTTCATTCAAGATTACTAAAGAATGTGCTTTGCATTAAATTAATTACATTCCATCGTATCAGAACATCGAATTCGAATTTTGGACAGTAACTCCAGCAGCTGTGTTTAGTCCCAATTGTAATCGTATTTACCAAAATTTAAGTTATACATGTAGCCAAGAAAAATCATCAAAAGAAGTTGATGTTGCGTCAACTTATTGACGAGTTATCGAATGATTGAATGATGTATAGGCCACCAAATCGCCATTTTCTGACAACTGCCTTTAGGACAAATATACTTGAAATCAAACGGGTTTCAAAACTTTTCGATTTGTTCTTTTGTTTTCAAGAAAATCATTCACCTTTTTATTTTTCTTCTGTATTCCCGGGATCCCGGGATTTCCCGGGAAATTTATTATTTATTACCCGAATCCCGGGAAGCTGAAAACCGTCGGGAAATGGAAGCTCTAATTGCGTCCCCGTAAATGGCTATTTAATTTCATCCCGATCCAACTTCCGGTTCCGGAAATACAGGTTGTGGCGTGCGATCACATAGCAAATTGTGATTCAAACCGATACTCCGATGAAAGCAAAAAAGGTAAAAATTTCGCTAAAATGTCTCTCAAACAACTTAAATTTGCTGTTCTAGGTCACCGACGGCCAACCAAACTTTCGTTGACTATATTGACCACCATAGACGGTTCCGGAAGTGCCCGGGAAAAGCGGCCATGTTTCAAAATTTACGAACTCACATCAGTTTCCCGGAAATGGTTAGGCCGATTTTCACAAACTTAGTCCCAAATGATAGCTATAATATCCCCATAGAAGTCTATAAAATTTCGTAAGGATAGCTTATATGGGTCCGGAAATATAGACTAAATCGTCCGGTCACATATGAAATTCCCATATAAGCCGGAACTCAAATTTTTTTTTCAAAGGGTGGACCCCATGAAATTTCAGAAATCGAATTCGTATTTTTAATGCCAAACATCTTTAAAATGCATGAAACGTCGAGATTTTATGTAATCTCGAAAAAATTTTTTTATAATAATCGACTTTTTGGGACTTTTTTTTCAATTTAATATTAATGTGGTTGTTTTTTCTTTTACAAAGTTTTAGAACTCGAATAATGAATTCTATTCTTGTATATAGTTGTCATGTCGTGTATAATAAAAATGTAATAGATACATTTGGAAGCTTATAATGAATATAAACAACGCAAAAATTCTCGTGTTCATGTTTGAGAAAGGCACAATTGCACCGCTAGGTGGATTAAAACAGGTTTTTTTAATATTCCGATAGATTATTTCAATGTAAACTAAAAACTAATTGTTTGTTGTTCGCATTGATGAACGGTTTCTTGTCCAGAACACAGGCGCTATAATTGTCCATTCTCTATACATTACGAACCGTACCGTAAACTGTAGGTAAACCAGGAGATATCAAGTTTTATGACCCGATCGACCCAAGCAGCACTTGTAACAAGCAACGACAGTGATTAGTTGCATAAGCAAAGGCTTTTACGCGTGCGCTTTTTGGGTTGCTAAATCAGCGCAATAATGGTTGCCTTTATGTAACGAATTATGTTGCTGAAACTGCTAGTCAGCAACTGGTGTTGCTTGGGAAACGATGGTTCAAGCCGGACTATTATGTATTTAGATTCTCTTCCTTATTTTTATATACAGTTTAGGGTTATAATCAATTCGTGATTCGATTAGTTATCCGCGAAAAAATATTCGATTATCTGGGTGTGAGGGTAAGGCTTAACGGAAAGTTAATTTTTTACTTTAACAATGCTGGAATTGTTCTTATTTTTCAGTAAGTCTTTCCGGTTCAATGTATACGGGTAGAAGCAATTTTGGTTTTTTCGTTTTGTGCTCATGCTTAGGTACATTAACGCGGGTACACGAGCGCAGTTTCCTAAACTGAATCAAGTATGTAACAGGTACAATATTTGGTATAGATTTTCAGTTTTCGGTGTTGCTTTAAGCGTTATGCTAAAGCTGTTTTGCTTTGCTAGGTTGATACCGTGCACCACACTTTGTAGTTGGACTAAAATTACAATCTTTCCAATATTCCGATGAAATGTTCCAATGTTGTTTAGTAAATTACCCCTTGAAGCCGCAAATATTGCTCCATAGCTTCAATACGTTACCGTGATAAATTTGAGATGATTTTCACAATGTTATTTTGAAAACAACATTGCGCATTTAAGGGTTAAATATCAATTATTTGCTCTTCATTGATGAACGGCTTCTTGTTCAGAACACAGGCATTGTAGTTGTCTGTTCATTATACATTACGAGCCGTGCCAATCTATATTTATGCATTAATGCTCTGATTCAGTTTGCTTAACATGTATATAACATTAAATTTAAAATTTTCTCAATTTTTTGTAACCCTTTCTTTAAAGACTTTTGGATGTAATGGATCACCATTTTTTCTCAAATTTTTACAAGACTTCAGTCTCTGAGACAAATAACTGCACATGTTTCCATCAGGTATCGTCTGTTTATTACTCCAATTTACATAAATTAAAACACTTTCCATTGAAACAAAAGCGACAAAAACTTTCTGACACCTGTATTGTTTATCAGGGTGATCCAATTATTTTCCCATTAAAAATCGATCAATAAGTTAATTTGAGCGGAATCAAATCGGTTATCTCAAACTGAATTTGCTAGAGCTACAAATTTATTGAAATTAATTGTAGGATGTATTTCTGTTCAAATAGACATTTATTCCTTTTGAATAAAATAGGTTCCGAGTTTTCGATCTAATTTCTCTTATTCGATATACTAATCAGTGTTGTCCGTTATACGTATACCCATACTAGTCTTACCCGTACTGTTAGCATGCAGGACTTTGAGTCAAGTTGAGAGAATTTATACTCATTTTTAGGTAACACTATACTAGAACTAATATTTTGATAGGACAGAGGTTCTAAATAATCTTGAAATACCTGGACAAAAGTTCCAAAAAGTCGGTGATCGTTGATTTTTTTATTCAAAAGTACATAGAATATCGTTCATAACGTCATAACTGCGAAAAACGCCCAAAAAGTAATTTGTACTTTTTCGCGACTTCGGCGTCCTACTTAATTCCGACGGAAAATTTTCTCCGTGTTTTAGTTTCATTTTTATTCCCTAAAAACTGATTGACATTTTTCCTCATTTTTTTTTTTTGAGTTTCATTTTATTTCGGGAAACTGATCGACATTTTTGTTCAGAACGTTCTCAGTCATTATTTTCCGCGCAACCTTTTTACTATCAATTTTCTTCGAATTTTTTTGAGTCACATTTTTCCTCGGGATAATCTGATCGACAGTTTTCTTCGAACCTTTCTCAATAACAATTTCCGTCGCGACTTTTTGTTTATCGTTTTTGTCCAAACATTTTTGAGTTTCATTTTTCCTCGGAAGAAATTACTTGTCATTTTTCGTCGGAGATTTCTCAGTTACTTTTTTCGGCGCAACATTTTGTTTATCGTTTCTCTCTACCTATTTTTTGACTTTCATTTTTCGTCTGGGCGTGTCCAATATGGCTCGCAATAAAGATGGCAATAAATAACCCAGTTTTAACAGGTAGGAAAGACAAGCACCGTCGAACTATATTTACCTGTATTTTTTATTTCTCTGTTCTTTCCTTCTCTCTACACGCTTGATTCCAATTGCTCATCGAAGAGTTACAGGAGAGCATTTGGTTAAATCGAATCGATTATCGCATATTCAGATCAAAGTTGTTTTTGCGAATTAGAATCAAAACTGCAATAAGAATTGTTTTGATTATTTTCTTTTACATATCGCTGTGAGAATAAGTGGGATCATTTTATTCCTTAATATAAATCAATAACATGTTATCACGAATTATTGCCCATATATCTGTCGTATCTCACATCAAAAAAGTGAATAACGAAAAAAATAGTTTTTTTTATTGGATAGATCCAAATAAATGACAATCGGATGTAGATCGTAAAATGCACTATTTTATAAATTTTCTTATTTTCAATACCAGTTCACAAATTGAATCAGAATGTTAACTGCTTACAAAGTAACTCCATAAATACCCTAAGCAAAGATTAAATAAAAAATTTTAAACAGTGGCGGATCCAGGGGGAGGGTCTTGGAGGTCCATACCCCCCCCCCCCCCCCCCCCCGAATTTTTTTAACTTCTTGAGAAATTTTAAAATAGTTTCTATTTTAAATTCGTTCTAAACTCAAAATCATTCCAAACCAGATTCGACCACCAAAACTGATTTTAATTAAATGAGGTTATTACATATCACGTATTGTACAATGAACATTTCAAAATCGAAATTTCGGACCCCCTCCGAAATCTTTTTCTGGACCCGCTCCTGATTTTAAATATACGCATTTTTCCTATATGAATAAACTCACATAAAACATCCAAATAAAAATATTTTAAAATTGATTGCGAACGCAACGGCGATCAATATATTTGTTCGTAAAAATATATTACTAGGATGCTCAAAACATTCATTTCTGTTTATAAAATCGTAGAAATTTTGTTAGCAAATAAAATCGTTCCAATCTGCATTGATGCATTGCAGATCATTCTGTCAAAGTTTAATTTTTTGTTTGACTTTTGTTTACTTTTTATTTAAGCTTCGCTGAAAAAAAACGTGTACAATTTTAATTCGCAGAGTGTGATTTAATTGAACCTTCATTTGTAATTGATATTTATTCCAAACTTGTGAAAATTAGCTTGAAATGAATATAAATATTCTCCCCACGCACAGTGATGCCGCGATGGCAAAAACCCCCAAAAAGTTTTTATTTAATTCATATGCCATATTATTTTTTCCCAATTCTACGGCACTTCAGACATCATACTTCCAATTTTCTTGATTATCGTATGACAAATAAGCTCTCCAGAGCATTTTGAACTAGGGGCGTTGAAAGATGTTTTTCATTCCTTTCATGGAAAACATATGGCGCTATAATGCAATAATACAACTAGGTTTTTAAATAGGAAGGAAAAGGCAGAAACGGATCACTCCAACTTTAATTTGTGGCAATTTTTGTGTACTTTAAGGAAATCTTAGTGCGATCTTGCGCAAATCTGCGACAAAAGAGTTATGATTATTTTTTTCACCGTTGACTGTAGAAACTACGCACTACGTTGATAATCGCAAATTTTTTTTTTTTGATTTCCAGAAAATAATCCAAGCTGATCTCAAATTTTGATGTCTTATTTTGATTATTAAGAACTATTGTGAAATAAACCGTCCAATGTTAAAAGTGATATTTTGATCATTTTGCACTTGGCCCATAACAGTACTTCTCACATTAACCAGGCCAACTAACGAATAAAATGGGTTTTTTGTATCGACAATGTTCAATTTATATTAAACCTTATTAATATGTTGGTGTCCACCCTAGAATCTTTTTTTTTCATTCAAATGTTTTTTTTCAAGACATAGTTTTTAAAATGGCGTATCAAAATAATTTAAGAATATTGTGAATTATAAAAGAAAGTTTGATCGAAATGACGAATGAGTAAATATCATTGCATAGTAAGTGGTAATTATTGACAAAATACACCGAAAAAAACACCATTTATGGTGAAATGGATGAAGTGAATAAAATGAACAATAAAATGTAATGAACTACATGAATATAATGGACGAAATAAAAGAATAGAATAAAATAAATAAATTGTATTAAATGAATAAAATGAACAAATTCTGGTTGGGCGATTTCAAAAAAATTTTTTTTTGTTTTACATATTTGTAATCTATACCTATATAATATCTATAAATGTATGAAATATCTATCACCCTGGCAAAACCGATTAAATCGTAAGTTTCAATAATAATATTCTATTTAAACTTTTATTTTATTATGCGTTTTCTATAAAGTCGTGTTTTCGTTTGTGTAGGCATGTTCCGTTCTAAAATTTTTAGTATATCGTGTGTTTACGAGTTTTGATTTAAAAAGTGTTACTATGGCCAGACACGAGCTATTTGGGATTCTAGGTAAAAGAAACAGTTAATTTTTTTGATCAGCGAAATAAAAAAACCGCAATAAATACATCCTGGAAAACGATGCTCGAAATTCGACCTCACGGCTAGAAGACAGGGAAATGAATAGCATATAAATATAAAGAGTAGAACCAACCAAATGAATTTATGAATAAAATTTATATAACAAATAAAATGAATTAATCGAATAAAATAATTAAAGTAAAAAGAACTAATGATATGAATTAAGCAAATAAAATTAGCAATATGAACAAAATGAATAATATGAGAAAATTTAATAAAATTAATTAAATAAAACAAGGAAATTACATCAAAATAAATTAAAAAGAATAACACAAATAAATAAAATGATGGAAAAAATTAAAGAACAATTTAAATAAACAATGAAAAAAATAAACAAAATGATTTAAATGAATTCATAAGTGATAGGAATAAAAATGATTACATGAATAAATTTCATAAAAACCAATAAATTTAAACATCATATAAAATTTCTGTTCTTGATCAAACGATTCAAATTAATAAAATACAAAAATGAATCTAATAAACAAAATGAGCAAAAATAACAAATAAAATTAGCAAATCATCAAAGTACATAGAATAAAATATAGTAAAGAATCAAAAATAAATGCCTATATTATATGTATAATCAATAAAAAATGAAAAATTAAAGATAAATTTTTTTGTCATAGTTTCAACAATCTCTAAATATGAGCAATAGGGCTACTTTTGACGAATTTCGCGCCAACTCGAACAAATGTTGGCAGCACCCTCTCAGATTTTAATGAAACTTACTGTACATGAAAACTTTGTCACAAAAAGCCACTATGCATACTTTGTTTTTCCAAAAATGATCTAGACTGTCTTTTGAAAAGGGCCAAACTTTCTTTACCAACCTTTTTTCAAATGGCTATAGTCTAAAATGACAAGTCCTAAAAAATGTTGTAGGAGTGATTTTCATAAAATTAGTCAAATTTTTGAATAAAAATATTGAAAAAATTCTTCGTTGACTCCTACACTGAAAAAAAAATAGATTTTAAAAATTTAAAGTTGATTTACAAAAATACCCATTTTTGATTGGATGAAATTTATTTGAAAAGTTATTTGAATAAAATTTTTCCTTGTCCAAACTAAACTGACTTTTTTTCAGTGCATTTTTATCGAAAATTAAACCAATGAAAGTCATAATCATCTCAGATTCCATTTTCCCAGCTGCTAGTTGCCTGATACATGCAAAAAGTATCAGTAACGAACTTGGTATATATTCATAACAAACTTGAATAAAGACTGGAAGATTGGAAGATCAGAAGACTGGAAGACTGGAAGACTAGAAGTCTAGAAGACTGGAAGACATGAAGACTGCAGTTCATTTGTTCCTCTCAAAACTAATAAATTTCTAAAATTTATTTTATGTCTGATGGAGCAGTAGCACAATACAAAAATAAGAAAAACTTCGCAAGCTTGTGTAGATTCCAATCAAAGTATGAGTTAAGCGCAGAATGGCATTTTGTTGCAGCATCCCATGGAAAAGGACCCTGTGATGCTATTGGTGGTACTCTCAAGCGAATGGCAAAAACATCCAGTCTTGCTCGCGACTATGGAAATACCATAACAACTCCCCGAGAGTTATATAACTGAGCAGTTGAACAAACTGATAAAAATATCACAAAATTAATGTTCTGCTACATATTCACAACAAAATGCCAAAAGAATTCGAATAGCTGTATAATAACTCCAAAACAATATCTGGTACTCAAAAATTCCACAGTTTTGTGCCTACTCCTAGTGGCGAAGTAGATTTTCTAATTCAAAAGATGAACCAAAAATATTTTCCTTTTATAAAAATAGTACAAAATAGCATGCTTGCAGATAATTCTAAGACAAATGTTATATATAAAATTCAATACATAATGTTGTGATGGTTTTTTTTCTTTCTCTGATTCTTCCTCAGCACTAAACAAGAAAATAAAGAAGTAATAATGAAATATTCGTTTAATGACGTATACTCTTTTTAATGGGATTCTTGATTTTAATGATAAAAATGTCAAGAAAATTTGAATTTATGTAAATGAATAAAGCAATTATTTCATTACATCAAGCTTATAATATTTTGGTAGTACACTTTTCAGTGAAATAAACAAGCATACGTTTATAAAAATATTTTGATAATTGGTGGAGTTATGGCTTTTCCCGAAAATCGTTTTTATTTAAGAGGTTTGCGGTGATCACGATTGAAGACCAATAGATCATCTAAAATCCCAAAACTCGAAAAATTCCATTAGTATATGAGTATTCCCCGTACCTTTACGATTAGTTGAATAAAAAATAACTTTTTCCTGCATTCGAGAACGTTTTTAGTAAAAAATGCTGTTTTAAGTTCTAAAAATTGTATTAAAAAATTCTTATCCATGAAACAAAAATTTATGAATGAAAAAAGAATCGTTAAGGTACGCGAAAAATTTATTACGATCAATTGAAAAAATAAGAAAACTTATTCAGTAGTTTTTCGACAATCGTGATCGCGAAAAAACCATTTTTAGTAAAACTACACTTCGAGATAATCGAGTTTAAAATTTCAAATTACCACTGCTCTTGGTAGACGAAGCGCGCTTGGAAGCACTGTAACTTTCGATCTATTTCTCGGATCTCTATAAAAATATTGGAAAACATTCTCAAGGAGTTGTACTTTCAGATAAAGTAATAAAAAAATTTCGATCTTATGAAAAATGAAAAAGTACTTAACCCCTAAATAAAAATATGCTTTGTTGCTAAATTAGACAACATCTTCTCACAAGCTAAGTTTTATTGGAGTCTGAGATGATTATGGCTTTCATTGATTTAGTTTTAGATAAAAATATACTGAAGAAAAAAATCAGTTTGGTCAAGGAAAAGTTTTTTTTATTAACTTTTTTCCTTAAAAGTGACAAACTTGAATTTTTGACGGTAAGTAGGGAACATAATTACCTATCTTGGAACAAAATTTCAGCCAAATCAAAAATGGGTTTTTATTTGCAAACCGACTTTAAATTTTTAAAATCGATTTTTTTCAGTGTAGGAGCCAATGAAGAATTTTTTCAATCTTTTTATTTCTTATTTGACTAATTTTGTGAAAATCACTTGTTTAACATTTTTTTGTAGGACTTGTCATTTTTAGACTATAGCCATTTGAAAAAAAAATGGTAAAAAATGTTTTTTCAAAATACAGTCTAGATCATTTTTGGAAAAACAAAGTATGCAAAGTGGCTTTTTGTGACAAAGTCTTTATGTACAGAAAATTTCATTAAAATCTGAGAGGGTGCTGCCAACTCTGAATACGATTTAGCGCAAAATTCGTCTTTTTGAAAGTTTGTTTACAAGTTTTTGGAAAAGTGGTTACATAAAGTACCAAAAAGCCTGCCGGTACTTCCATTCCATTCTTTTCCACATTCTTATTTTTATTTTATTTTATAATTTCATAGTTTGTTTATAATTTAATCATTTAAACTTGTCATTTACAAAAATAGCTCAATTATGTGTTTAATCCTAAACTAGCATATTTCTATTTGTTATTCCTATACAATAATTGAATCCAGAGGGAAATATCAATCGCATGAATGGCAGAGATACATTGTCCTTTCATTAAGTACATTTCGGCACTTTTTGGGTAACACTATTAGGAGTCTGTACAGAAATGGGATTAATACGAAATAATTTATCAAATTCATTATTTTTCTATTATTCAAAAGTGCTTGAAATGCTTGTTTGTACACGAATTTATCACAAAGAAAACGGTTAGTGATATAGGGATACTTTATTCAGAAACATTATGTTGTATTAAAATATTGTGAAAACTTATTTTTGGAGACTTTAATAAATATTGCGATAAATTTGGAAGTCCATTCAAGGTAGAGAATTAATGTCTTCAAAAAAGATTGTTTAGATTGTAACTTTGCTGAGAATGAAAATTTTC
The DNA here is from genome assembly GCF_030247195.1 of Topomyia yanbarensis. Lineage (NCBI taxonomy): Eukaryota > Metazoa > Arthropoda > Insecta > Diptera > Culicidae > Topomyia > Topomyia yanbarensis. The sequence goes on along the minus strand of NC_080671.1, from coordinate 258,573,971 downwards.
TAATAACATTTTTACAGTCGGTAGTTTTGTTGAGTTTTTTTTTATGATTACTGACCGCTGAGAATTACGATTAATGCAATCAAAATTCGACATTTATATGAGCCAAAACGCAGACTGTTGCATTACAGTCAGATGATCATTTCATCAAAAATTGCTCGATAAATACATACTTTTACTATTTTACCTTAAGGATTTATATATGTTGTGCTTGGCCAAAAACCGAAAATAAATTTCATATATTTGTGAGTATCATATCCTCAATAGCGTTTGGTGAACTTTTCATGGCGAACTGAGCACTCTGAAGTTCATGGGGTATACATGGGTGCAAGCTATATCACAGTGTATTTCCGGAGACCTGTTTCAAACTTTAAGTATTGTTGTGCCGTGTTTCAAATCAACGGGATCAAACAAATAATAGTCTTCTGTGCTCTACGTTCGGGTACGTTTTCATTGAAATGTGAATAAATTACACAACGTGATTATCTCGAGGCGACTTTTCGAAAAGTGACCACGTGATGACTAAAATATTCTAAATACCGCTGAACCAATCGATCTGAAATTTTCAGAGACTGTTTATAACTACACAATTTCAATTTTAACCATTTACACTTGTCCAAATATGAAAGCTCCCAAAAACCGTTTTTTAAGAAAAGTCGTCATCATTCTCGAAAAAAAATATCTGCGCCAAATCCGTTTTTCGCCAAATCCCCATTTTTTATGGTTGGTAACTGTGTGATAAGGTGTAGGTATCAAGAATATTACTATAATCTTTTATTAATTTTTAAAGCTTAGCCTAAGCTGATCTTGAATTTCAATAGTTTTTTTTATTACTTGGAACAGTTTTGAAATATGGCAAATGTTAAAAGTGATGGTTTCGATAATTTTGAATATGGTACACAATTATTCTTATTTCGCGTTTTAACTAGGCCAAATAGCCAAATAAAACTAATTTTTGTGACAATAATGTTCAATATATAATGAATTTCTTGAATATCTTGAATATCTTGATTTATACCCTGTAATATCTTTTCGTCAAAATATATTAATAGTTTAATTGCTTTGAAGTCTGTACGAGGTAAAGTACCTTAAAAAAGTTTCTTATGAAAAAATATTTTTTGTGGGAAGTTACAATTTCCTGTCTATATTAAATCGAATAATTGCTATTCTCACTTTCCGGCAGATTCGCCACTCACTTATAGAATTCGATCTCTCTACAAGGAACATGAACTCTTTCAGAGCGATCCAAAGATTTAAAGTTCGACAACAAGTTATCGCAGGGTTCTGCAAAATTAAAATATCTGCATTTATTGAAAATTGGGGTTCCTATTTTCTGCAACCAACCAGTATGAAATTATTCACTGATTGTTTGAAAAAAAATCATATATATTTCGATTTTATTAATTTTTCCATTCGATTAACAAAGAAGTTACGGTTAGTTAATAATATTGGGTTATTACTGTACTGCAATAATATTTATGAAAGATTGATTCCTAATTATTCAAAAAAATTCCACAGCTATTTGTTTTGGTGAGTATCGTATCGTTATCGACTACCGGAATTAAAATTTCTGATTGCCACAGATAGCGATTATTGCATCGAAAATGCAACATTCATTTTCATAAAGAGAGCATGCGTTTAATTGTTTGCTCATTCAGCATGATTAAAATCATAAATTTCTCGAATAAGATTATGTTGGAAATCGATTCAGAGACCTGAAATCATGGAAAAAAGTTATCAAATAAATGTTTTTGTATACCTTTTGGGTTATTGCCAACTTCTGTATGGAGTGGAATCACTGTGCCACGTGTCGACAGGTATCGTGTTTAATTAGAATGATATTCACAGTTCATTATGATTTCAAATTGAAATATTTCAACCATTTTTTAATCAATGTTTAAAATAACTATCATGGCACCAGTTACAAACGATGGTTCAACCACTTCAAACTTATTTTCTTTTGTGCATTAAATATTATGTCACTACAAAATGCTGTACATCATCGGCCAACTATAAACTATCCATCAAGTTAAAGTTCTAAGTTCAGAAACATGTCAGTTACATGTTGATAAAATTGTTCTCACACGCTATGGAACGAGACATATGACGAAGAAATGCTATTTTACTGCAAGAAAATATCGGAATGGAAAACAATACTCCATGTTGTCTAATTTATTAATTTTCTTTAACATGAATTTGTTGTTTTTTAACATTGTCGTGTATCGCAGATACGAACGCAGCCATATAAATGACAGCATCGTTGGGTTAAAACTTACCAAATAGTTTAGGCCGGTTTAAAAGTTAGCCCGGTTTAAAAATAGTTAGTACGCGTTTGAGCTTACGGCTATAAAAGCTGCACAATTTCTCGCAGTCACCTTGAAGATACACCTTTTAGTGCCTCTCCTTACTGGCAAGCAGGTAGGAAGGCGAATCAAACTACAATTCAGGTAAAGATTAATCAGAATAACGTTTTAAAATGTTTTACATTTCTTATAAAAGAAATGTATAGAATTCGCTCAAACTTTCGAGATTTTTTCCGAGGTCCGGAGAGCCAAGTCTTATATACCAATCGACTTAGCTTAGGTTGCCAGTAAGGAGAGGCACAAAAAAGTGTATCTTCAAGGTGACTGCGCGAATTCGTGCAGCTTTTGGTGTACAGATCTTTCTCTTTTTCGTTTTCAAGTTTCTCTTTGTGTGGTCGTTCTACGCATCGCAGTGTTTTTGTGCTGCCCTACTTTTCATCGGTGTATTTCGCTCTTTGTGCTCATTGTGTGAGCAAACAACAAGCCTGGTGGTCAAAATAGTAGACTCAATATACTGGACAAAGATTGTCGCTGTCCGAAACATTCAGTATATAAGGTCGTTGATATGTGTCAAACTGATGGGTATTAAGTGCGTGCGAAAGATCGAGCAAGCAGTACAACTACTAGCGATTATCCTAGTCTTGTCTCCTGTATCTACTGTCAACAACAAAAAATTCAGAATGTGAGCTTTGGTGGTTTGCTAAAGAAATTTATTTTTATATTTTGAATGAGAAATTTCACAAATTTGTTATTATAAAATGCATTTTTTCCTAACTCAAACCACTTGTACATAATTCAATAAACTGTTTATTCGTAACTTAACTAATACATGTATTACCAACATTCAAGAGCTACATAGTTTCATTGGCCCATGGCACGTTTTCTATATTCATAAAAGAGATTGCCCACTCTGTTTATCTATAAAAAGCCAAAAATGATTTTTGTCACCGAAAATTAACAGAGGAATAGTAACTTATACCAATGGCATTTACAAATGAATGACAATAGCATAAAAAATCTGCATCACATTATACAGCTCGCTTTGCCAATACAATTTTATCGTTGGGCGAGCGGCGAAATCTTCAGCTGGGCTTTTGTATTTCGGCTAGATATGTCTGATCCAGCCGGTTATAGTCGGTGAAAATTTTCTTCAGACCTCCTCGCTCTAGAATGTATCGAAATTAGCCAATCAAACGTTGATGTGCAACAGTTTTTGATACGATATGGAATTTTGATGGAATAGAAATTATGTTTCAAATACGAAAAATACATTTATATTGGAATTACTTACTTGTCTTAGCCAAGAAAGATGTAAATTAAAATGTTTTCATACAAAAATTGTTCTGTTGGACGAATTAGTGGCAATTAATTTGCTCTTTGGACAGTGCAACGCGGACATGATAACCCTTGCAATACAGATAACGACGATTACATCCACTAGCTGATACTCCAACAATCATACAACCTGGTCCGCTACAAAAGTTTGCGGTAAATTTCGCAGGAGCATTCAGCATTACTATCCAGGGTGGCGATTCCTGGAAAAAACCTGGAAAATCAGGGAATTCTATTTGACCTGGAAAAACCTGGAATTTTCAGGGAAATTGTATTCAAATCAGGGAGAAATTTCGACCTAGTGTTAATTTTTTTTTAAAATACGACTGGAAAATATTGGCTCCAATATTAGGTTGAACGCACTTACTCCCCTCAACACATTTTATACAAGGGAGAATAACAATATTCGATCCATCTCATAATTACAACTTTTCACAACAATGGTTATATGGGTCATCCCCCGTCAGATTTACAACCAAAATTTGAATTCCTTCCCATTTTTTCTTGCATTCTTTAGGTAAAAATAATTAACACGTATTTTTTGTTTTGGCTGAAAATGATACTTTTTTCAAGTTATTAGATTTGTAACTTTTGAAGTTTATAAAATCGAACATTTTTCCATCGCTGATAACTGCATGGAAAAAAATATTATTTACAAAAAGTAGTTTTTGCATGAGCTTTCCGAAAAAAACATAAAAAATATTTTTTGTTATATAGCTTATGAAATCTGCAATTATTATAAACAAATTAATTTTTTTTTAAAGTTGGGCCAATTTTAAATATTAAGAATCATGTTTAATCTTTTTTTTGTGGAAAAATATGGAGTGGATATCAAAATACAATGCGAGATATTACAGTTATAAACTGAAAACAAGCCAATTTTACACTAAACGACCAGTGACAGACCTGTTATAATTGTATTATCTCGTGAAGTACTTGGAGATCCATTCTGTAATTTTTACCTAATCTTCGCAATATAATTGTAAATGATTTCAAAAAATAATAAAATGTTTTTGGTTTAACTTAAAAAAAATTTGCTTTTAGTATTTGCAGAATACATAAGTTACATAGCAAAAACAAATATGCATTGCAAAAACAATTTCGGTGAGCTCATGCGAAAAGGAAACTAAATTATTTAATATTTTTTCTACAAACTGAATAGTTTCTGAGTAGAAGATTCATTGATTCCAGCGGATACTGAGTAGGTGTAATTGCCTACGGGTCCGCTACCCCCCTTTTGGCCTTTCATACAGTGGTATGCTGAATGCAGAATTGTAACGAAATTTGAGCGTACTGTTAACCCTTTCATGCCCAACTTATTTCTAGTGCATGTAGGGTTTCAAAACTATTTTTTCTTTAAAACGGTGGGGTCAAGAAACTCCAAAAACCATTTTTCATAAAGGTAGGTGCTTTCCTTGCAGTGCTAGATGCTCAATGTTTACCTTCTAATGCTCACTGCAATTCTCCTAGAATATTTACAATAGTCCAACTGCGTGGAAAACGTAGCCAAAAATAGTCCAAATTGATAAGTTTTATTAGTTTGCACTAATATTGCAACATAAAGAAGTTATATGAAAAATTAATTTTCCGCCGTCAACGTAAACGGTCCCTGGCAGCACTGCTCCATCGGAGTTTAATCAGACTAATTGCAATAACTTCATTTCTAGAGCTGATCCGTGTAACCGTTAATACTCAAATGAAAGCCAATAGTCACATTTATTAGCCTTACTTGTTTTTGTGAGCAAATCTTGCCCCAATCAAAAGTTATAGCTGTTTAAAAACGTTGTTGTCCACAAACAACATGGGCATGAATGGGTTAAGTGGAGCCGCATGCAGAGCAAGACTCGAGAAAATTTTAGACAATATAATCACATTTCAAGTGTAGAACAAGCTTTCTAGTTTTATTTTGTCATCCTTTCCATCCTGTCCACTTTCCTTAAGTACGTATACAAATGTAGCGAATGCAGAGGTCTTAATCATATATCTGTGCTTTCCATCGATCCGTGTAAATTTGTTGCTAAGAAAGTTTTCTTCTTTGCGCAATGAAAGCACAGATTGCTATCATGCAGGTTACACATGCATCCGTTAACAAACAGAGATGCCACATTGAAATCTGTGTTTCGGTCAAAAATATCATTTTACCATCTGTGATGACTGAAACAGGAAAAAAATAAATAATAAATAAAATTATAAATGATTTGATAAATTTCCAAAAAATCACAATATTTCCAAAAATCTATCCATTTTTCATCAAAATGCCAAAAATCTACCATCTGTGAAAAGGAATCCGATCAAAAATTGTGAAAAAATCTCTGACATTACAGAAAAATCTGTAAATATAGTAACCCTGCCAACAAATTTGATATACCTACATTCGCCTCAAACATTGAACCCAAGCGAACAAATCAAAATGAGTCAACGCTGATGATGATGGGTAGAGCGAAAGAGACAACTAGTATCACGACACTATGTTAGCAGTGTTTGCAAATGGAGCTCGAATGTACAAGCGATTTTGAGTAGGAATAACTGTATTCGAGATTGTACATAAAAGTGTGCTGGAAACGAGCACAACACAAAAGAAAGCATAGCTCTAGATAGCGTATCTTCACAAGTAGTGTAACGGACTTCTCACTCAGCTACACTAGCTGTAAAAACACACAGCGCAGTGATCTGCTCCGCCTGCCGTTCAACAGGCAACTGAGCTTGTCCGGCCAAATTCGTTCTTTATATAGTCCATGATAACGTTATTCATAGAAGCGTTGCGCGCTAGGTACACAAATCTGTCGTACCGGGCTTGGGAAGCGCTATCTTCTGTGTGTAATTGCGCGATATTTTGACAAGGTATCAAACATTTTTGGGTTTATCTTTTGGAATCCATTCTTAAAAGTATTTCGGGGCGATTCGTGCAAAAAAATTGAAAATTTATCGGGAGATGGCTGAATTATTTGCGTTTAAAATTAGACCACTTTTCGTTACATATCGTTTTTGCAGAATTTGCAAAGTGCACCCCCATATCGAAAACAAAGACGTAGTCCTACGTCAAAAAATTGCCGATTCTTGAAATAAATCTTCATGATCGCATAACAGTATATCGCATCGTAGCTGATCTCTTGTTTTGCGGCAGCTTATTTTTTGCTTATATGACCAATTTTGGGATTTGTAATCAACTAATTCTCAACGGCGTAAACTTGTTTTATTCAAGTTCTTTCATGTACTAGCCATCGAGTTAATTCTAAGCGCTACTAAATTCCACTCGTGTTCAGTGCTAGTCCATAGCGGCATTAGGTAACGCACAGCTTTCATACTTCTTATTCGCGCACGTTGACTGCCCCTATTTTTTGTCTGCAGCTGAAGTCATTTGTCTGCTCCGCTCACTGACAGACAGAATTATTAAGAAACTAAATAAAGTTGTGACGACCGCTCCGGGGTCAAATTATCAGATAGTCCCATGACGATTGTTAACAATCTCTGTGGCAAACCCAAGAATTTTGACATCCATATTGCTAGGATTCTTTGAAATTTACAAATAGTATTTCAAAGCTAGGACACACCTCCAGGACCGGGTGCTATGCGGTAGAAACAACCAAAACGTTCGCTCAGGTCTACATCTTCAATTTTATCTCACTAAAATTTATGCCTAGTGATGTACTATGATCCAGTGAGCGCTCAACTTCCGATCTGAACAGACGCTATTACGCTATTGTCTCGCGGAAGTCGCATAGATTTTGCGAATGTGCCGAAAAACCCGGACATTGTCAAAGTGCATAAATTTTGTGCGACAATACTGGGACTAAAACAAGGTGAAGTGCTACGAATTCAAAACAGCAGAGCTCTAGGAGTGACTTTCGTGAAGGTAGTGAGTTTGGAGCTGGCGCAACGAATTTGTGAAGAACATGATAATCGGCATGAAATTACAGTTGACGGGAAAAAATACCCGTGAAGAATCACACTGGAGGATGGAGCTGTAGAAATATAGCTCTATGACCTATCGGAAGATGTCTCGGATCAAAAAATCACCGACTTCCTCGGAAGATACGGTGATATATACTCAATACGAGAACAATACTGTGGAACTGAAGTTGATTTCCCAGGTATTCCGACTGGCGTTCGAATCGTTAAAATGGTTGTAGAGCGCAATATCGAATCATGGATAACCATAGATGGCGAGACGACACAAGTAGCGTATTTTGGACAACGTCAAACTTGTCGTCATTGCCGCGAATATATTCACATCGGGGCTACCTGTGTGCAGAACAAAAAGCTACTAGTGCAAAAATCATACGCGGACGCTGCAAAGCAGATGAGCTCGACACCAATGCCACAAAAAGTAACATAACAAATCACTCCCAATGTGAACAATAATGACCACAACTCGGCTAAGCTTATGCAACCGCCGAAACAAATTCCGAAGCGGCAGCAAAAAACGTTACTACCACCACCGATCTCGGACGAACAAAATTTTCCCAATTTACTCTCCACTTTGGGAACAAATGTTCCACCAAGCAGCGGGTTGATGACCGGGGCTACAGGTCAACCACCGCTTACGAATTCTGGCACAGACCACAAGACTATAAGCGATGGCAACGAAACAGACTCATCTATAGACCTATCCAATTCCAAAAGACAGCTTCGCATTCGCCCTCCAGGCAAAAAGCAGCGTGTCGAGGAAGAAAACGCCAAGCGAGACGGGAGCAACAACACGTCCTAATGGCTGAGTTCTCTAGTTATAACATCGCCACCGTCAATATTAACAATATCACGAACGCAACGAAGATCGACGCACTTCGATCCTTCATTCGATCGCTAGAGCTGGACGTCGTGTTTATTCAGGAGATAGAGAACGAATAACTCTTTCTCTCTGGTTTCAACGTGATCTGCAACGTGGATCAAATGAGGCGGGGAACGGCAATTGCACTTAAGGATTATATACAGTTTTCGCATGTCGAAAAAAGCCTGGATGGTCGCCTCATTGTTCTAAGGGTGCAAAACACTACTCTATGCAACATCTACGCCCCATCAGGGAGCGCACTTAGAGCCGAAAGGAAAAGGTTTTTTAACGGCACACTAGCCTACTATCTTCGCTATAATACGCAACACATCATTCTCGCTGGTGATTTCAACTGCGTTCTCCGTGCAAGTGATTCCACAGGTGTCACCTCGAGCCCAGCACTCCAGGCCACCGTGCAGCAACTTCAACTTCAAGACGTTTGGCTGAAACTACACCCCGCAACCCCCGCACCAACATATATTACGCACAATGCGGCATCCAGGCTCGACCGTATTTATATAAGCACAGGGCTTTGTGAACATCTACGAAGTGCAACAACGCACGTATGTGCTTTTTCAGACCACAAAGCGCTAACAGCACGTATTTGTCTTCCTCATCTCGGCCGTGCCCAAGGTCGTGGCTTTTGGTCCCTTCGACCCCATCTTTTAACCACTGAAAATATCGACGATTTTCAACTCCGTTGGCAGTTTTGAAGCAGACAGAGAAGAAACTACCCCAATTGGCTGGCATGGTGGATATCTTTTGCAAAGCCAAAAATAAAATCGTTTTTTCGCTGGAAATCGAGCGAAGCATATCAAATTTTCAACGCTGAATACCAACGCCTTTATACTGAGCTACGGCTCGCCTATGACGGATATTTTCAAAACCCTGCTATGCTAATCACAATTAATCGAGTTAAAGCACAAATGCTCACGCTGCAACGTCGTTTTGCGCAAAACTTTTTACGCATCAACGAGACCTTCCTGGCAGGAGAGAGCCTCTCGACCTTTCAGCTGGGCGACAGACAGAAAAACAACTATTTCACAGCTGCAAAACGAACAAGGAGAACAAATACGTAGTTCCCTGGAGATAGAACAGTACATGTTCCGATACTTCCAGAATCTGTATGCGAGCGAAGAAACGAGACTGGAGAATATGGGAGAAAACCTCGCAAGCGAGAGAATTGTACCGGAGAATGACGAGATGAACGCTGCAGCAATGGCAGAAATTTCAATCGACGAACTGAAAAATGCCATCCGAGCATCGCAGAAACGAAAGTCGCCTGGTATCGATGGGATACCAGAAGAATTCTACCAACGCACCTTCGACACGATATACAGAGAGCTCTACTTTGTCATCAATGAAGCGATGACGAATGAGCTTCCGCCCGAATTCACCGATGGCACGATCGTGCTTGTTAAAAAGAGAGGAGGCGATGCCACTCCGAGAGCATATCGTCCGATTAGCCTTCTGAACACCGACTATAAAATTCTCAGCCGTGTGATGAAGGTACGGCTGGAGCGAATACTGCGGACCCACCGTGTTCTGTGCGACGCTCAAAAATGCTTCAACGATGATCGCTCAATTTTTCAAGCTACACTCTCGCTGAAAGATCGAGTGTCCAAACTAATAACGAGGAAACAGAAAGGGAAGTTGATATCGTTCGACCTCGATCACGCTTTCGATCGAGTCTCGCATGAGTTTCTGCACCGGACCCTTCTCTCTATTGGAATCAACCAGGAATTCGTCGGGTGGCTCGCTCGGGTTCCTGCCATCTCTTCTTCACGACTGCTAGTTAATGGGCACCTCTCACAGTCGTTCCGTATAGAACGATCAGTAAGACAAGGAGATCCGATCTCGATGCTGCTCTTTGTAGTCTATCTCCATCCTCTTCTCACAAGACTGGAACGTATATGTGATGGCGATCTGTGTGTCGCCTACGCTGACGACATCACTGTGGTTGTAACTTCAACACAAACGATCGGTCGTATATTTCAGCTTTTCGACCGTTTCGAGACTGTGTCGGGAGCCAAACTAAACCAACTGAAAACAGTTGCCATTGATGTTGGTTTCATTAATGGGGACCCACTGGTAGTGGATGGTATACAAAATAAAGAGGAAGTTAAGGTACTGGGTGTTGTTTTCGCCAATTCGGTGCGACGAATGGTGAAATTAAATTGGGATGCTTTAATCGCAAAAACTTCACAGATGATATGGATGCACAACATGCACTCCCTAAATCTTCAACAGAAAGTGATACAACTAAATACCTTTATCACAGCGAAGGTGTGGTATCTAGCATCTGTCCTCCCGCCACAATGTGCCCACACGGCAAAATTGACCGCAACTATGGGAAAGTTTCTGTTTCGTGGGCTCTCAGCTCGTATCCCAATGCAGCAACTAGCGCGCAGTATAGAGCAGGGTGGGCTCAAACTGCAGCTACCGGCAATAAAATGCAAAGCCCTTTTCATTAATCGCCATCTACAGGAAATCGATTCTCTTCCATTCTATCAATCCTACCTCGATCAAAATATTCCTGCCCCCGCCGAAATCCCATGTCTCAAACTCCTTTCGCAACAAGTTCCTCTGCTTCCACATCATCTCCAACAATCCCCCTCTAGCGATCAAATTCATCGTTTCTATCTGGAACAAATTGCGCCACCAAGAGTGGAACAAAATCAACCCGACATCGCGTGGAGGAAAATATGGACGAATAACGCATCCAAAAAGTTTCTGTCGAGTGAGCGCAGCGATCTCTACCAGCTGGTTAATGAGAAAACAGAAAATCGCAGACTAATGCACATCATCGGCCGAGCAAACAACGCAAACTGCCAATACTGTCAGGCGAACGTCGAAACAATGCAGTATAAATTCAGCGAATGTCCTAGAGTAGTGGCAGCATGGGCATACTTTCAGCGACACATTACTATGGTGCTCGACGGGTGGCGAAGACTATCATTCAGTGAACTGACTAGACCAGTTTTGGACAATATTTCAACAGCCAAAAGAACCGAAATACTGAAAAAGTTCATAAAATTTATAAGATTTATAAATGCCAATGTAAATATTAGATTAAGTGTTGATGAACTGATGTTTATGATTAATTTAGATGACTGAATATTATTTTAAAATAAGCTAAACACGAAATAAACTATATAATAAAAAAAATGATGTCACCAAGTTTCAGGTTCTAGTTATGAAAGGCACATTGTAATTTTAATTGAAATCTGGAAAGGTACTCGCGTACTATGTCGTTACCTAACGATTAAACACTCAACTCCAACTCCGCTAGCGAATGACGGATCTCAATAGTGGCATGTCTGTAATAATTGACGTACATGGAACTAATGAGAACCAGAGCTACAGGTCCCAAGCCCTGGTAAAGGAGGATGGTTGCGATGATCTGGGCCGAGGTCACCACGTAAAGCAAGGTAGGTCATAACCCCAATTCCAAGGCGTGAAGCGACCCGTGCCGAGGGATGAGTGATCGAGGGGGTGAAAAAGATGCTCGATCGTTAACGGAGCCTGTGGGGTACCTGGGCAACCCCCACAGTAAGCGTCCCCTACCACGCTAATGCTCTGGCGTGGCGGACATTTATTCTCGTGCTACTCGTGGGATCTGATATGGAGAACAAAAACAAAAACTATAGTAAACAAACGGAGGTACCAAACACCTTCGCTAGAGGTGGTTTGGCGAGGTCTCCCCCCCCGTGGGGAGAGTAGTGGAGCGACGAGTGCTGCATCTGATAGCACCAGTGACCCCCCAGTAGTGGCAGGAAATAGCCCTACCAACGCACTGGGCGAGACACTATCCGCGATGCGCAAAGTGGTGGAGCAGCTCGATTCAATAATCGAGTTCACTAGCGCAAAGCAAAACATAAGCAAGGAGTTAAAACAGAGTCTCCTGGAGCTCCGGAAAACTGTTCGTGTCGCAAGACAGAAAGAGCAGGCTTATGCCAAGAGGGTGGAATGTCGGGAGAAGTCCAACAGAGAAACCCAGACAGTGGTCTCCATGAGGGAGGGAAGAGAGAAGGTCGATACAGGCACTCAGACGGTGGCCTTCACCTTCTATGGAGCAGCCACGTCGCTCGAAGCGGCGGCCGAGTTCCCCTCGAAGGGAAAAGGCAAGGGCAAGGGCAATCGTAAGACGGCGTCAAACGCGAAGCGCCCTAGGAAGTAGCCAGGAGAGGGTGCAAAAACCGACACCACACGGCGTGCAACCGTTAAGGCCAAACGCCGTCTGGCCGAGGTAAGCGAGGGCGAGAGTGACCTCGCTGTGGAGAGCGATGGTACCAGCAACCCGGCACGACCGGGGCAGGGGGGCTCAAACCCCTGGACGCTGGTCACCAAGAAAAAGCCGGCACCGACACCGGAGGTACCGCGGCCCGCGAAGAAGGCCAAGGACAGAGGCGAGGCCTTGTGGTTAAAAACCGACAAGGACAAATACGCCGATGTCCTAAAGTCGATGAAGGCGGCCGAAAGCCTTTCGGCCCTTGGGTAAGATGTGCGTAGCGTGTGACGCACCAACACGGGAGAAATGCTTCTGGTACTGAAGCGAGGCGCACAATCTAGTGCGGTATACAAGGCCTTGGCCCAAGAGGTCCTTGGTGAAGGCGCCCAAGTCAGGTCGCTAGGGGTGGAAATGACTCTCCAGTGCAAGCATCTCGACGAGTTCACGACCGCAGAAGATGTCGTCGCAGCCGTTAAGGAACAATGCGACGTCACAATCGAGCGGGCCTCTGTCCGATTTAGAGATGGACCCTCTGGCACCCAAGTAGTCTACCTCAGGCTACTGAAGGCGGATGCCAAAAAGGTAACCGAGAAAGGGAAGCTGAAGATCGGCTGGTCGGTATGCCCTATTAGCATACCCCAGCCGCCTTCAGTGGATAGGTGCTATTGGTACCTTGAGTCCGGCCACAAAGCCTACGAGTGCAAGACCATAGACAGGAGCAAACTATGTCGTCGCTGCGGCGAGGAGGGGCATAACGAGCGGGGTTGCACTAAGGCGTACAAGTGCCTTATCTGCACCGCTAAGAAGCAAGCCCATAAAAATGCTATGGGCGGACCTTCGTGTCCCTTCGGTGAGGCAAATAAGAAGAAGCCGTGAACGTCACACAGCTAAATCTTAACCATTGTGCAGCAGCCCAACAGCTGCTGTGGCAGTCGGTCTCGGAGTCGAGGACAGATGTCGCCCTCTTATCAGACCCGTACCGCATCCCTGCCGGCAACGGCAATTGGGTGTCGGACGGGTGTGGAATGGTGGCAATCTGTACAACGGGACGGTTCCCGGTTCAAGAGGTAATACACTCCTCCGCCGAGGGTGTGGGGATTGCCAAGATCAATGGTGTGTTCTATTGCAGCTGCTACGCCCCACCAAGGTGGCCAATAGAACAGTTCAACCAGATGATCGACAGGCTCTCGTCGGACCTAGTGGGCCGGAAACCGGTAGTCATGGCGGGAGACTTTAACGCTTGGGCAGTGGAGTGGAGCAGCCGCTGTACAAATAGCAGGGGTCAAGCGCTAATGGAGGCGCTTGCGAAACTCGATACTGTGCTAGCTAATAATGGCTCCGCTAGTACATTTCGTAGAAACGGAGTGGAGGCGTGAATTGACGTAACATTTGCCAGCCCGAGTCTGGCTCCAGGCATGGAATGGAGGGTAGACGAAGGCTACACACATAGCGATCATTTGGCAATCCGCTTTAGGATCAACTATGGTGTGCAGCATCTGAGGGCGGGAGATGCCTGTCAGGTACGCGGGTGGAAGTCCAATCACTTCGACAGCGAAGCTTTCACCGCGGCCCTGGGACTGGAGGCCAACACCGACAGTCTAAGCGGGGATGCGCTGGTAGCTGTTCTATCACGCGCATGCGACTCCACTATGCCGAGAAAAACACTGCCAAGAAACAACAGATGCCCGGTATACTGGTGGAGTGCCGAGATTGCAGCTCTACGGTCAGCCTGCCTCAGAGCTAGACGTAGGATGCAAAGAGCTCGCACCGAGGATGCAAGAGAGAACCGCCGTGAAGTGTTTCGAGCTGCGAAATTGGCCCTTAACAAGGCCATTAAAAGCAGCAAGAGAGCGTGTTTCGACAACCTGTGTGAGAGTGCCAACGCGAATCCGTGGGGTGACGCTTACAGGATTGTGATGGCCAAGACCAAAGGGGGCTCCTCACCCCCAAAACGGTCTCCGGACCGGTTGGCAACGATTATCGAAGTACTCTTCCCGTCTCGAGCCACAAGCCCCTGGCCACCTGCACTACGAGACAGTGCGGGCACGGCCGAAATGGTGGCTCTAGTGACGAATGAAGAACTACTCGCAGTGGCTAAATCCCTAGCAATGAACAAAGCTCCAGGGCCGGATGGAGTTCCAAACAACGCTCTCAAGGCAGCGATCATAGCGAACCCGAACATGTTCAGGCTAGCTATGCAGAGATGCCTTGACGAGTGCCGTTTCCCCGATAGATGGAAAAGGCAGAAATTGATGCTGTTGCCGAAGCCCGGGAAGCCGCCAGGCGACCCATCGGCGTACAGACCAATCTGTCTGATCGACACGACTGGCAAACTGCTTGAGAGGATCATCCTCAACAGGCTAACCCCGTACGCGGAAGGTACGGACGGTCTGTCAAGCAACCAGTTTAGCTTTCGGAGGGGTAAGTCCACAGTGGACGCTCTCAACTCAGTGATAAATACTGCCGAGATAGCGATCCAACGGAAAAGGCGAGGTATTCGATACTGTGCGTTAGTGACACTTGACGTGAAGAACGCATTCAACAGCGCAAGCTGGGATGCCATCGCGCTCTCGTTACACCGGCTTAGCCTACCGGTGGGTCTGTACCGGATCTTGGAAAGTTACTTCCAGAACCGCGTACTGCTATACGAGACCGATGTCGGTCAGAAAAGGGTTCCGATTACCGCCGGAGTCCCGCAGGGCTCGATCCTAGGCCCGGTGCTATGGAACCTCATGTATGACGGGGTTCTGAGACTGAAGTTCCCTCCTGGGGTCAAGATCGTCGGCTTTGCTGACGACGTAACCTTGGAGGTCTACGGGGAGTCAATTCCTGAGGTAGAACTAACCGCAGAACACGCGATCAGCACGGTGGAGGAATGGATGAGCGCGAGAGGCCTGGAGCTCGCTCATCATAAGACGGAGGTAGTTATCGTCAACAACCGCAAGTCGGCACAACATGCAGTTATCCATGTGGGAGAAGTCGCGACTACTTCACAGCGAAGTCTGAAGTCTCTTGGAGTCATTATAGACGACAAGCTGACCTTCGGCAGCCATGTCGACTATACATGCAAGAGAGCGTCGACTGCTGTTGCGGCTCTATCGAGAATGGTGTCCAACAGCTCAAAGGTGTGCGCCAGTAGACGTAGGTTACTGGCAGGCGTTGCCGTATCTATCCTCAGATACGGCGGCCCGTCATGGTCAAGAGCACTGAGGGTAACCAGTTACCTACAGAAACTGGAGAGCACCTACCGCGTGATGTGCCTCAGAGTGATATCTGCCTACCGCACGGTATCACACGATGCATCCTGCGTGATAGCGAGCATGATGCCAGTCGGGCTGGTCATTCGGGAAGATGAGGAGTGCTTTGAGCTACGTGGAAATAGGGGAGCCCGCGAGCGCACCAGGGTGACCTCGGTCGCCAGATGGCAGCGTGAGTGGGACAACTCCTCGAAAGATAGGTGGACCCACCGGCTGATACCTAGCATATCGAGCTAGGTGGGAAGACCCCATGGGGAAGTTCACTTCCATCTGACACAATTCCTGTCAGGCCATGGCTGTTTCCGACAGTACCTCCACAGGTTCGGGCACGCGGAGGTCCCAGTCTGCCCGGACTGCCCAGGTGTAGACGAAACTGCCGAACACATACTGTTCGTATGTCATCGGTTTGACGTCGAAAGAAGAGCAATGCTTGACGTCTGTGGCTGGGCCACAACCCCTGATACCCTTATTCAGCGGATGTGTCAATCGGTGGAGAAGTGGAACGCAGTCTCGGCTGCTACCATCCAGATTGCCTGTAGGCTACAGGTAATCTGACGAACCGAGCAACAGACGACGGGCACGGCTAACTAGTGATTGGTTAGCTGGAGCGAAAAAGGCCAAGCGCAAAAAAGGGACTGAATGGTCTGTTCATGCCGAGGCAGGTTTGGCGCAGCGACTGGCAACCGCGTAAGGGGTATACCCAACCACCCCGAAGCAAGACAGAAGAGTGAGTGTATAGGCGTATAAGTGGACTGCCTCATGCCAAGACGGGAGGGTCGTAGCGTAGTATGTTGGGATTTAGCTATCGATGCCTTATGCCGTGGCAGAGGAGTGAAAGGGTGAGCATCCAAGTCAGTCTTACACGGCATGTTAAGGGTGAGCACAAAAGTCAGCCTCGCATGGTATGGTAGAGGCTAGCACAAAAGTCAGCCTAGCAAGGAATGAAAAAGGTGAGCACACAAGTCAGCCTCGCATGGTATGTCAGAAGTGGGGCCTAAGAAAAATGTCCCACATGGGATGCCAGGGGGAGTGACAAAAGTACAATAGAGTGGCACGATTGAGAGTGAATCAGGTGATAGGGTGAGCACCCAAGTCAGCCTCACATGGTATGGGTGGGGCGAGCACAAAAGTAAGCCTAGCAAGGAATGAGTAAGGTGAGCACACAAGTCAGCCTCGCAAGGAACGAAAAAGGTGAGCACAAAAGTCAGCCTCATGTGTAAAGGTCTTCTCCATCGTAAAAAAAACACTCAACTCCGCTTAATAATTCAACGTTTTCAATATGGGTTTTCGTGTATAATGGAACTGTATGAAGATGGCTTTCGCAAGCTTTAGTTGCAATATCACCTTCCGTTAACAGACGGGCGGATACGACAATATTTAAAATCAACAAATAGTGTATTTAACCGAAGTTTGCCTCCCTTTTGCTGCTAAGCTTCACTCATCTCACAACAAACAGACAAACGATCATCGCAAAAATAAAATCGACAGTGTATTATCACTCACCATAGATCGTGGCGACTGTTACGATTGCTTAACTTATAGCACTAGCTTGAGCAGAGATAGAATATACACTAGTGTCCTTTTTTGTGTGCTGCTATTGCCAGATTGCATTAAAAATCGCTTTATTTATTTATTTGTTTGTATTTATTATATTCCAAGATGGAATTTTCAACTGACCTTTTCACTGCCGTTTAACGCATAATTGTCTTATGTATAGAAGGAATCTCATAGAACATGGGACGAATACGAACTTAACGGCAGTTTAGAGGGTACCTAATTTCTGAAATGACGAATTGGTGGGAAAAATCATAAGCAGGCAAATGAGAGACTAAAAAACTGTTTGTCTCAAATCACAAGTAAACTTACCAAAAACCGGTTTCTATAATTTGTTCGCAGACCTGTCTGTGTTTTCTTGTGGTTATTCGACATTTTCTTGAATTATGCCCCTTCTTTAAAGTTGTGAAAAAGTGCTGGAAACAATCTTCTTAGTACATATTCTGGGATACCTTCCTGTTGGTATGAAGTTTTTACTGGTTCACCCACTGTTGCAGAACACCCTGCTTTACCAAATATTTCTTGAGAAATTTAGACTTCTCTATCGTTCAGAATTACTTTAATACTTCATTTCGTTACATACCATGAAGCATGGTTGAAGTCTTCTACGTCCAAGTTTTGTAATCCATTGCCACACAGGAAAAATTGGTAGAATATCCACGCTACAATTTTCGAAGAAATGTGTAGCCCTCATATTCTGCCTATCACTATAATTCGGAATAATCAATACCTTCAATGACTTCGTTCCTTAATGATGCTTCGAATTATACACAAACACATTTGACGTTTTTATTTTATTATTATGTTATTAGTGTACGAGCAGAATGTTTGTCTCACTATCGAATCCATTTCGTCGTTTCTTAAGATTGTAATTTGCATTTCTTTTATATGTAGCTGATGGCAATCGAGTATTAGACGTTTTGGAAACGGTGTGAATAGAGCTTGCCGATTAGCCAAGCTTTTTAGAACTATTCCAATGAGATATCTTTTGATTTCCGTTTGGACCGCACATATTATTTCTAATTCGCATTGCTTTCGACCCATTTTTGAAAGCGCATTTAACATGTCAACGAATTGTGTATTTTTGGATAAAAAAGACATACGTCCATATTTGTAAAAAAATTCATTTTTGGTTGAATATGTCAAGAGATCTATGTGTTTTTAGGTTTCCATATTTTGTCGCGAACAAACTTTACATTGCAAATTGACCTAAGAAGGGGTTACGACCACCTTCAAGGGAGTTTGGAATGTAATAGAGTATGTTAAAACGGTGCCTACTTGACCCTCCGGAAGTCGCACATTACACTGAATGAGCAGCCGCAGTTGCCCAAAGACAATTCGCTAGCTTTTCAGAGCAGCGTGCACTCAGTGCACCAGCGCGACTGCCGAAAGATTAACGGAAGATCCTAGACTCATCACCATTTCCACACAGACTAAAATACATAACACTATGAAGAAATTCATCCCCAAAATGTCAATCCGCTTATTTTTCCAGAACACTAGCTCCTCCATTTGCTTGTCGGTCATCCCACGAGCCTGGTAACAATTTTTCAGATTTGGAAATATTTAAATTACATGACAGTTAAAAGACCACAAGTGGTTTAATTGAAATGGAAGATACAAAAAGTTTAAAACTAACTAAAAATGAAAAAATGTGTAAGCTCAAACGATAGACATTGAAAAATGTTAATTTAATTTGATTTGTTTGAGCACTCTGGAAAATTTATAAAAAGGTCTGGAAAAACCTGGAAAATCAGGGAATTTCATTTTCAGAAATGAGTCGACACCATGCTATCGTATCGTGCGAATCTGTGGGGTTCGGTCTTTCAGTTAATTTAAACAGCGGAATGCACGCTACTTACCTGATGATACGAGAAACTCAATCCTATCTTCACCAAGCAATGTCACACAATTTTACAAGAAATCGTCCATGAACACGTCCGAATGAAAATTTTTTGGTAAACATGTTGGTTGCTAGCAGCAACTGAAAATCAAATTAACAGGGAAGTGTTGCTACAAAATATATTTTTTTCGATCGAATCAAGGGGTCACTCAATATGCTGGTAACTGACTGCAAATATCGGTCACTTTTTTCAGTATATATTTCATTAAATTTCTTGAGCCCTTTGGCTCCCTCTCGTTCCGTATCGCTCTGTTTCCCCGAAGAGCCTTTCAGCTCCAGCCCTCACTTGTTGGCGAACTACTCAGTCTAATCCCCAACAATGGATCTGGCCTGTTCTCCTGTAACCGAGCGGTAGATTTATCCTGATACCGATGTTCGTTTCTGTGAGCCATTTAGCTCTCCGCGTCGTCCCGATCTACTCTCTAGTCCCCTACGGTAGATCTAGCCTACTCAACGGGCCATCCAGTAGGTGCTGAGGTCTATCCTGCGATTCCGGGTGGAACGTAACATCCGGTTCACCAGCGCTCCAACGACCCAATGTTAGTTGTGCGACGCGGTCTACTCGGTATAATCCCCGGCGTTAGATCTAGGCTTCTCACGAGCTACCCGGTAGGGTGTCGAGATCGGTTCGGCGATTCCGGTGAAGCTTGACGTCCGGTTCACTGGCGCCCCCACGACCCAAACTCGGTGCTACATCACGTACTACTGAACTGGTCCCCGGCGGTGGACCTAGTCTACACAGTCGGAGAGATCCCCGGCGGCGGAATTTCTCTCGAAACCCGATTTGTGGCTTCTAGTTGGTCCCTTGGTCACTTCCTCTGCAGCTCGGAGAGTATGCTCGTAACCACTCTGTTGACAGCGTACCATGTATGTTCGTCGCGGCACATCTTTTCGACGCTATTGTCCACTGACATACCATGCATACCCCTACGAGCTTTTTCGAACTAAGGGCATTCGAAGACTACGTGTTCCGGTGTTTCCTGCACAGTCGCACACTCCGGGCAATGGGGTGACGAAGCATGTCCAAACCGATGCAAATACTTCCGGGTGCCCGGACAGAAACTGCGTCAAATGGAAGTTAACCTCTCCATGCTTCTCATGTGCCCAGACCGACACATTTTGGATGTGTCGATGGGTCCACCTTCCTTTCTCCGCGTTGTCCCACTCCTGTTGCCATTTAGCCAACGAGTCCGCTCGGACCAGTCTCCTAGCGTTACGTGCATTTCTCAGCTAGCAGCATTCCACGTCCTCCGCCAGGGTGATGCAGATGGGGATCATCCCGGCGATAACGCATACTGCCTCCGACGACATTGTTCTGTAGGCACTCGCGACTCGTACGGCCATCAGCCGGAATGTCCTAGCTTTCCGTTCTAAGCTTTTAACTGATTCACTCTAGAATACCTATCCGTCTTTCAATTTCATTGCTTTCGTTTCTCTTAGTCTCATATTTGCCGAAAATAGCCAACACAATCGATACAGAATATCGTATTTCCTTTTCCTATCTACAATCACTAGAAATAACCGCCGAACAATTCCAAGTTGTCTACATGGAACTTGATCACTTATCGATGGAAAAAATTTCATTTGCGCGAACCTGATGACTGCAATGTTTCTAAGTTACAAACATCGGATCGATCTGAAACATATCTTGGAAAATGAAAAGCTATATAAATAACTCCAAGCAACGGAATAGCCAAGAGAAGGCTTCAGGATTCAACCCCACCCTCTGCCCTCACCCAAAAAAATTTTTGGATTGATGAGAATAATTCATTGATGCTGACTGACTTCATTCAATACTACAATAACAATTATCAAATGAATGGATGTACTGTAATCTGGATTAGGGTCTTTTTTAATAGGAAGCAATGTTGGAAACACAGAAACATGAAACATAGAACTGCTCACTGAAATTGCATAGCATTCAACATTTGCTGAACATGCCTTTATTTTGAGAATGCGTAGAGTTGAGACGAAAACGTAATATGATTAATAACGATGATAACACTTTCCGAAAGTAGAGTAAAACTTATGAAAAATGGCGTTTTCCGTTCGACTCTAGCAGGTCCTAATCAATTTTGATGAGCTTTTAATTTACAACAATATATTACCAATTATATGAATAGATAAAATAAATGCTCGCAAACAATAATTTAAGGTCAAGATCACATCATTTTGCAACCGCCAATTTCGGAGATTTAGTATCTTCGATGAATTTTACAAACGTTAAACAGCACATCATCTGATAAAATAACTTTGGCGTTATATCCTCCAAGCAGTATTTATAGAGAATTTACTCTTCAAACAAATCTAGTTCGAGACTTAATGTCTTCAGCATAATTTTGGGAAGTGCTATTACAAACCACTTTGTTGAAAACATGAAGGCTCCGTTTGTTCAGGGTAACAACATATTTTAGGCTATTTGTACCTTTAAAATAAATTATTATGATTTTACTGTTTATGATCTACTATTTATAAACAATAAATTTTACATTTTATCCAAAGCTTGAGTTTGCGAAGCTCGCAATAAATTTGTTTAAGATAGAAAAATAGATTAAGGAACATTTCGTAAATATCATTTTAAAACTCGATATACTCCCTACGCGTAGTATTCATTCCTGCAATAAAGTTCATTTTTTAAAATTTGCGCTAGAAGGGTCCTTTAAGAGAAATTTATATTATATAATCAGAAATTGATATCAGACTAGATCAAGGGAAGGGGAAAATATTTTAACAGCTTCAGTTTATTATAAAGAAGGAAATAAATATGTCCCGATTTAGTCAATGTCAGCTTGAAACACAGTGAGGCTGACGAGTCTTTACTGTATTTATTATTCACTGTGTCCCACATTAATAGGTACATTCCATTTTTGAGGATATTTTTTTCAATTACATCGAACTACACCAATTTTTGGCAGTTTTCAAGGGGTTATTTTATCGACTTCTTCCAAAATTTTGGTGAACCTCATTCGTGCGATAGTTTATGTTATAAGGGCTTCCTAAATTAATTGGTGTACTTAAGAGTTGAGAAAAAACAGAAATTTTAGCTTTTTTCCTACACAATATTACAAAGGCTTATTAAACAACTTTCCCTAATAAGGTTGTAAAAATTAAAAAGTATTTGAGAATCATTAAAAGCATTAGTAAACGGAGGAGTGACCGTCGCTCCACAGCGCAGATTATTTTTTATGACTAGCAGTGAGCACGATTTCAGAACTGAAACTTATGGAATAGAAGTTAGTTTTTAGAATTCTTTACAGATTTAAATCGCTGAAAATTGCGCAAATGGCTCGGAATGAGACCCGCTGGTGCCCTAAGTCGATTTCGTTAGATTTTCAGAGCAGCATGCGTCCAGTGCACTAACACAAGGGACGGAAGGTTATCGAAAAGTTTCGTGGAAACCAAAATTCCAGTGATGATGATTTTCTTTAACGTGTTTCGAGAGTTTTTTATTTGTTCTTTGGCATTAGGATAATAATTCAAATCAACGATACTACTGGGAACTCACTTTTAGAAAAAGTCGATATCGAAGTAAAGTTTGAACTATGCACGCATGCACTTCAGAGGTAGTGTGATATCAAGAGCTGCTATTTCAGTTCTTAGTTCTCTGCATGTGTTATCCAAAGCATCGCGAAAGTTCTAAATATACTCAATCGATATAATATCCGAAGAGAGTGATGAGAGTTATAAGAAATGTCTCATCACACTGTTAGGTGGATTAAAAACGTTTTTTGGTTGCCTTCTCTGCTTCCGTGCGCGTGGGACCAAGATTCACACTAAAGAGCCTCTTTATTTCTACACTTTGAGGTGTGCAGCCATGGAGTTGAATGCACGTATGGGAGCAACATACATCGGAGTGAAGATGTTTATTGTGAAAGTGAAGAGCGGTGCTTCGCATGAAAAGTGCAAAGAGCGTTTTTTATTTTTCTCTTTATTTACTCTCTTTTGCACTACATCCCTGTTGACCACTTGTTCTTCTTCGCTGTACAAATAATGCCAGTTAGTGAAATGTCACATCGTGGCGCGGATTGCTGTCTAAAAACTCTAGTCACTCTGGAATTAAGCTAGCGTGTACCTTACTAAAACACATATTTATTAATCCCTGTCAGTTCTCAGCATTTTAAAACCGGCGAAAACTTCCAGGGGACCATTTTGAAATTAAATGCGCAGTAATTATTTTGAATTGTCAGCTACATTGAAGCCAACTGGACTAGCGCATGTCTTTTATTTTCACAATTTCCCGCATCGCACAACAAATACGCCGTCAGTTCTGTAATCTAGCTGGTAGCTTTTAAACACGTCAGACATTGACTAAACCGAAATCATTCTCAATAATAGGTACTATACTTTCGAGTGGCATAGACTCCGAGACGACTTGCCATGGCTTGACACAAGTCGTGAAGTTCGTCTCTCGGAAAGAATTTTTGCACGATAGATTCTAGCGCTCTGAAAATGTCTGGAACGATTTGACCAGCATTGATCACATTTATGTGTTGCAATCGATAGAATTCATCATATTACGTGTGAACTATTTACCGCCTGCAGCGCCCATAGTTTTCGGCCAGCATCAACCCTGGAAAATTTCTCCAAGTGGTGCACCATGGAAGCTAATTTCCTGGGTTACATCACCAGCTACAGCCTTAAGCTAAGCTGATATTTTTATGCACTCGCGCTTTCCAAGCCATATGCTTACGGAAAAGAATAAACACTTTGTTTAATTAAACACAGTTTGTTGCTGCCAGCAGCAGACGGCGACGCTATTATAGAAAGTAAAGGCTTCCGAGTATGAGTCATAGTGAACTACTGATTCATCCACCGGGGTCTTTACTCTCGCGAGTCGTGAAAAGTTAATTAGGGTTCGCACGCGCAACAGGCGCGCTGGCGAAGAAGTCAGTCGTGAAAAGTTAATTAGGGTTCGCACGCGCAACAGGCGCGCTGGCGAAGAGGTCAGTCGGATAAGTCAGTCGTGAAAAAGTTAATTAGGGTTCGCACGCGCAACAGGCGCGCTGGCGAAGAAGTAAGTCGGATAAGCAAGTCGAAGAGGTCAGTCGTTGAAGTGAGTCGTCAAAAAGTCAGTTAGTGACCGCTCGGATAGAAGGCGTGCGCGTATCGGATAAGTGAGTCGTAAGAAGTCAATTGTTTGTGATAGCCCTCGCCCGGCCGCGTTAGGTCAGTCGGATAAGTAAAGACATATCAAGTATTCGAAAATCTGTGCGATATTTGTGCGAAAGAAAACGAAATAGCTTACGTCTGTAAGAAAAATCCACCCTGCTCCCGTCATATAAAACCAGTGGCCACCAGCGGCTTACGCTACATTCTGGTGACAGCGGACTTAAAGCCGCAAAAGTGAAAGGCTAGGAAACGCCAAAAACGATTGGAGTAGACAGTGAGTGAAAGTTGTGGATTTGGACATATCTTAGAAAGTTTGCTTGTTGGTGGTAACCAGTTTTAATGCCTGAAATAAGTCTCGTCGCGAGGAAACCTTAACCATAAGTGTAGATTCGTGAAAAGCAGAAATTCAGCGATTTCTGATTGTGTTAATATTGAATGTGAAGAAAAAAATGCGTAAATTGTCTGCGGAATTTTATGGTGAAAACTGAAGAAAAAAATTAACAAACCACGAAAAATGCGATAGTTTAAATGTGGAAAAAGGCAAACACTCAGCATATCTGATCGATTCAGTGCAAGTTTCTTTGTTCACAAAAACTTCGACGGAGTGCGTCAACGATCTCTACAAATACATATGCGCTTGCTACGAGTTTGAAAACTGAGTTTGCAGAACGCATTTATGTCTGGAGTCCAAAACCAATTACAAAAGTGAATAACACAAAAAAAATAACAGACGAAAAAGGATGCAGTTCAGGTAAGTGAACCGTTTCCACTTTATTTGCAACATTTTACTCGGCATTTTAGTTATTCACTCCCTTAGAGTCCTTTGATCTGTCATGTTCATATTAATGACTCAAAAAGTTTAGTTCAGCCAAAAAAATTTTTATTGCCTGAAGAAAAGTTACAAACTAATACTTTTCATATTTCTCATCTTGATTGAGCGCTGACATTTGATGTTTCTCATCTTGTTGAGCGCTGAGATCTGTCCTCAAATTCGAACCATCGAATTTTAAACAGCTATCACTTTTTAGCACAGCCGGCAAGTTTGTTAGTAACCTCATGGACTTTAATCAATAAGTTCTCTTAAGGAAAAACTTTGATTTTTGGAGATGAAGATGAAAAATATGGGATCTCTCGCAATATATTTCGCTTCCAGCCCATGTGGTAACCATAATATACGGGGTTTAAAGTAATTATTCAAGTAAATAATCATTAATTTTCAGATTGATGACAAATTAACACTAAATTGATGACAAATTAACACTAAATCGATGACAAATTTTTTATACTAACACTAAACAGACCGATAGAAATGGTGAGTCCAAGCTATCAGGTCAGTTTGTTTTATTAATACCAACCATCCTTAAGGATATAAGGATCACTGGTTAAAGATCCACTGAAAGCGCTACCAGGGTATCATGACCCGGAGCAGCACATTGTAAGTGACACGCGAAAGTGGCTGTCCAATTTAATTTATCCATTGCGTCGACGAAAACCGTCGCAAGCAATGCAGTTGTTTTCTAAACAAACGAAACCACGGTCAGACGTTGGATGCCGCGTATATGATGCACACAGCACCATAAGTACTGGTGTTTTCCTTTAACGAGTTAATTAATAAACAAAAACGTACGAGCTACGTCTTTGATCGAGAGCTGGGAGTAGGTCAAGTTCATGCTATAGCAGCAGCGTTCTGTTTCACGAAAGTAACGTTTTTGTTACGTATGCCTTTGATGTCGCCCGTACATTGGGGGTCACAAAGCAAGCAATCAAGAAACAACAAAAATAAACATTTCTTCCACCCACTATATATGAAATTGAGAAATCCAAGAGAAGAGATATACATGCAAAATGAATTTTAGAAATGCTACACCTATCAAGTAGATATGACAGATAGGCTAATCCAATTAAGAAATCGCGTGGTGAAGAAAACTGAAAAGTCTACGAAAATTAAACCAATCGACGAGGCAAAAATAAGGTCTACGTCGTTATCAAACCAAAAAGGCGATAAAGTAACCAAGACTACTAGTCATTTAATCAAAAAACCAAAAGAATTAACGAGAAACCGACTTTTCGAACAAGAGAATAAACGCTCCATTTCATTAACAAACAAAAGTAGCTGTCCAACGTTTCATTCAATATGAAAACCGTCTCGCACAAAAAAAGCATATAATGCAACCCGACCTCCCTGGCATAAAGCCGGAGGGTACTAAGTCGGTCATTCGAAAACACAGAAAGTTCGAAAATTAATAAGAATTAATCATCACCCAATACCAGGGAAACATACATTGTTGGTGTCGCTCAGAACAAGCCTCTGACGAATCAATTTAAAAATGGGAAAGCACACAGCACGATATGTGTTTGTGTTTGCTTTTATCAAATTAATAAATAAACAGAAGCGTACGAGCTTCGACTGAGTTTCACATTATCAATATAGATTTGAGCCCAATCTGGGTACTGCTAGGTACAGTTCACATTCCAAAGTTGCATTGCAGCTGTTTTTTTTTAACACTTTCGAGCTTCATAAAAAGCACGACTGCGAAATGCTATAGGTTGCCATAAAAAGAAACTAAAAAAAAAATAAAAACAAACCCATGAACCCATGAATTCTTCGCTCCGCTATGCAGCACAGCTGTTTGAATAAACAACGGCAGAACTAACTACATAGCGCAAAACAGTTGGAAGAACGAATTAAATGTCAGGTTCGAGCAAATGCAAGCGTCGAAAATTGAAGGTCAGGTTTCAATAACTTGACCGCGAAAATAATAACTTAAAACCATGTAGGCTATTGGAATACGGTGTTTACCTGTGGGTAAAAACACTGTTATATGCTGACTATATTATGTAACACGATGCTTTGCGCAAAGTGACTAATTAATTAATTTATGAATCACGTGCAGCAATGATGAAATTCTTTTTAATTTTTTTTTTTGGAAACATAAGCCCATCAAAGTTATATGAGTGGAATTAAAATTCGAATTTGCCACTATGAATATTGGAAGGAATGGTAACGGTGGCAGAAATGCTTACCGATTTCCTATGCTGGAGGCAGTACAATGCATCCCAGAATTTTACGGCTCAGCCTATGAGTTGGTGCCATTTTTAGGGCAAATACAGCTTTTTGCCAATGAGATTCCAGAAGGAGAAAGCCAGAAGTACCTACTGAATGTAGTGTTGATAAAAATGAAAGGTGAGGCGGCTAAATTTATAAGACGAATAAAAGCCGAGACCTGGAATGAAATGGCTCGAAATTTAAAAGAGCAATTTGGTATGAAAATATCTGCAGAATCAATCGCACTGCAAATTGAAGATTTAGAGCAAAGTTTTAATGAATCTTTTAAGGAGTATGCCGTTAGAGCACTCTGTATCATGGATCAAATTGATGAATTTTACAACCAACAGGGCCAGCAACCGGACCCTTATGCAGAGAAAAATTTGAGAATTCATTTTATAGCTGGTCTGAAAGATGTAAACCTCAAGAATTCAGCGAGAGGCTACCGAACAGCTTCGTTTAAAGAGCTGGTAGAACTTTTAGAAGAGGATAGTGTTCGTATGTAACATCTTAAAAATATTGAAAAACGGTTGCAGTCGTGGCGTTGGGCTAATAAGCAACAATCGGAAAACTATTGCACCAGCTTCAATGAATATGATTGCTAAGCTGAACAGTCTTGTCAGCGGGATTTTTATATCAATAATAACGACCGGTATGTCAACTCAAATGGTCCGATTAACCAAGACGTTGAAGATGACCTCAGCGCAATAAATTACAATGACAAAAATTTCGAAATTTTCCAGAATGAGGAAAACATTAGCAATTGTATGTTGGAAAATCAATTTTCGGTATGTAATATCAATTCATCATTACTATGTTTATTCTGTACACCTGTACACTCGGGATACCACAAGAGAGCAATATTGCGAGAGAGAGAAAGCTTTAGCCATTAGTTCGGACGATGCCGACGCTCTGAGTAGGGAAGGTAGTAAAGTGATGAGTATCCATCGCTGTCGAACTAGGGAGTAGAATAAAGACATAGGCGACTCATACAATGTAATGTAACTCTAAACTCGAAGGTACTTTGAGTCGATCATACCGATACTAAAGAATGGTCAAATAAAGAATGCGAAAGGCATATTATTTGAACTGTTTCTGGGTTGCGGTATTATTTATGATTTATGAAAGAAAACCCTTTTACAGGTTCGTTGAAGTGTGGTGAAGACCCTACCCGGTTTTCTCACACAACTACACTCTGCTAACAGGTTATGGGCCCAGAGTAAATTGTCCTAACAGATAATTGCTTTGGAAGAATTGAGAATTGTTCAGGCGGAGACCACCCTTTCTGCGGAACAATTATTCTCGATTATTTTTGTTGGGTTCAGAGGCTTTTTGTGGAGTGACTTTTCGTTGCATTTGCTCAGACAGAGATCTGTTTTGTCTGTGGGGCAAAGCTCCGAATATTGTCTACACAGCTAGTGCTCTATGTTGAAAGAAGGGGAAATTATTTAATTTCTAACATTTGTAAGGTTTCCAGGTATTGACATATCTTCAATTATGGACAACCGATTGAAAAGAGTAATCGTTCCGGTATTCAAAGGAGACGAAAAATCTTTCCCTCTTTGGCGAAAGAGGATGGAGCAACACTTCAAGCATGAAGGTTTGTTGCATGCCCTCGAGAAAACTCCCGAGGAAGAAGAATATTTTGAAGCGGCAGTAGGGGCTTCAGCCGAACAGGAAGCTGAAAGGAAAGAGAAACTGGCAAAACGTCTGAAAGATGACGACGCTGCTGTTAATGAGCTTTGGCTGGCACTAGATGATGAACCGATGGGGCATGTGCTGCATTGTAAATATGCAAGAGAAATCATGACTCGGTTGGATCAAGTTTACCAGAAGCAAGGTGCGGTAGCCATGCTTGGGCTGCGAACAAGATTGTACACGCTCAAGACGCAGAGATTTAAATCTCTCAAAGAGCTTTTTGCTTCTCACGAAGAGATTGTTCGACAACTTGAGTGTATGGGAGAAACTGTTACCAGTATTGAGCAGTTAAATACACTACTGGTTGCCATACCGGAGAGATATCAACATATTCTCGGAGCGTTGTCGGTTGTGAGAAAGGACGACATAGAGAAGATGTCGCTTGATCAGATAAGACGCATTTTTCTGGACGCGGAGAATTCTGGTGCGAGCGGACAAAATTTCGATCGACAAGTGGCGATGGTTGGGAACGGCAAGCAGCCAACGCAAAAACCACAGAAGAAACAACTTGTTTGCTTCCATTGTGGTAAGCCAGGCCACAAACAACGTTTTTGTCGACAGTGGAGGAATAAAAAGCAGCAGGATAAGCCTCAGGTAGAGATGCACGCGGATGGAAAGCATCGGGATGTAGCGTTAGTCACACGTCAGAATGGTAGCTTCATGGTACGAGTGCCATTAAAAAGGCTGAACGACGATTTTGTGCAGGACTCTCGAGTTTTCTGTATGGACTCACGAAAATTTCCCGTTCAATCGACAACGTTTATTCCAGTGGTGATGGATTCCGGCGCTACTCAACATATGTTTAAAGACATAAGAGCGTTCAACGAGATGTGGGACTGCCAGGAACTAAAAATTGATACCGCTAAAACTGGTACCGGTATCATTGGTAAGAGACAGGGAAACTGTTGTTTGAGGACCAATAAAATGCGTAAGGTTGATATTTACGACGTGCTTTTCATTCCGGAATTAAGCTCAAATCTCCTATCAGTTTCTCGTATTGAATCTACTGGAAAATCAGTTGTTTTCAGGAATGATATGGTGGAAATACTTGATGAGACAGGTCATGTTATTATCACAGGTAAAAAGGTAAATGGTCTCTATATTTTGGAACTGTTTTTAGTTCAAAATATTGGTAAAGCATTAACAGGTAAAGGATTGAATGAAACTGAATTATGGCATGCTCGTTTTGGACACTTGGGAATGCAAAGTTTATCCAGACTGGTAAGAGACAATATGGTTGAGAGGTTGAATCTAGTACCATCTTCCATGATTGCGAGCCCGTTTGGATGCAATTCATGCATTTTTGGGAAACAAACGCGAGAAAAATTTAACATTGATCCAAGAATACGATCATCAAGGCCATTAGAACTAGTTCATTCCGATGTTTGTGGTAAATTGCCTGAAGTGACACATGATGGTTACAGGTATTTTGTTACTTTCACAGATGATTTCACACATTTTGTCATGGTCTACTTGTTGAGTCAAAAAAGTGAAGTTCTTGAAAAATTTAAAGAATTTGAGGCTATTGCTAATTCTCATTTCTCTCTTCGTATTTCTAAACTGAGGTCTGATAACGGAGGCGAGTATTATGGTAAAGAATTTTTGGCCTTCTGTCGAGGAAGAGGAATACAAATGATACCTACCGCTCCGTATACACCTCAACAAAATGGGGTAAGCGAGAGAATGAACCGAAGCCTAATGGAAAAAGTAAGAACCATTTTACATGAAAGTAATGCACCAATGAGTTTGTGGGGGGAAGCATTATATGCTTCATGCTATACACTAAATCGTAGTCCAACAAGTGCGTTGAAGGTGTTGAAAACACCGTATGAAATGTGGTTTGGAAGTAAGCCCGATGTAAGTAAGCTCAAAGTATTTGGTTGTTTAGCTTATGCACACGTTAATAAAGAACATCGGACGAAATTAGACAAACGAAGTAAAGTTCTTACTATGGTTGGGTACGCACCAAATGGATATAGACTATGGGACGAAGACGAAGGGAAAATAATAATTTCACGAGACGTAAAATTCGATGAAAATAATTTCTATTTCCGAAGTTTTATTGACGAGGAACGCAAGCAAGTTGAATTTCACGAGAAAGAAATTTTAACAGAATGCGAAATAGAAAATGAACAAGAATTAATAGACCCTCAGATTGAATCAGCTAATGCTTCTGATAGTGAAGATGAATTTGTGGACACCGAGAATGTTTCTAATGACCTCGAAGATATAGCTATTGATGAGAGACGCCGAAGTCAAAGAAACACGAGAACCCCAGCATGGCTGAATAATTTTGAAACTAGTTTTGTTATGTCTCATAATTCTGAAGAGGTACCACAACGAATTGATGAATTAATGCAACGCGACGATTGGCACAAGTGGGAACAAGCAATGAATGAAGAGCTTATGGCTTTGGATGATAACAACACGTGGACATTGGTTAGTGGGCTTCCTAAGGGAAGAAAAAAAAAACTATCAATTCCATGTGGGTGTTCGGCATCAAAAATGAAGGTGGTTTACCACGGTACAAAGCTCGACTTGTTGCCAAAGGTTGCTCACAGAGGCCAGGGTTAGATTATTCGGAAACCTTTGCGCCAGTTGCGAAAATGACCACGGTTAGGACTATGCTGGCAATTGCTGTGAAGAAAAAGTGGTTAATTCATCAAATGGACGTAAAAACTGCCTTCCTATATGGGAATTTGGAAGAAGAAATATTTATGAATTTACCTCGAACCAAGAATGAAAATACAAGAATTTGCAAACTAAACAAGAGTTTGTATGGTTTAAAACAAGCGGGTAGAAGTTGGAATCATCATTTCACTGAAACTATTTCTAAGTTGGGTTTCAAACAGCTGAACAGTGATACTTGCCTGTATGCTTGTTTTGAAAAAGGGTTATTCATTGTATTATACGTTGACGATATTCTTATTTTTGGATGTAATACCGAGAATGTCCATTGGATTAAAAACAATCTTTCTAAAATATTTAAAATGAAGGATTTGGGACAGTTGAAAACTTTCTTAGGGCTGGAATGTACACGAAATATTGAAAAGGGATCATTAGAATTATTTCAATCGACTTACATTGCCAAAATATTGAACAGATTTGGAATGACAGATTGTAAACCAGTTGCCACCCCTATGGATGCAAATTGTAAATGGGTGAAATCAGGAAACTTAACTAATGAACCGTATAAGGAACTTCTGGGTTGTTTGCAGTATTTATCCCTGATGTCTAGACCTGATATAACAATTGCTGTAAATATTTTGAGTCAATTTCAGAGCTGTCCAAGTGAGGAACACTGGATTGGGTTGAAGAGGATTCTTCGATACCTTAAAGGGACGATATCTTTTCGTTTGCTATATCATCAAGATAAAGACGACGTGCCACTTAAGGGTTATGCGGATGCTGACTTCGCGAATGACGTTGAGGAACGTCGGTCTAATTCGGGATATGCTTTTACGGTGTACGGAAACATCGTGTCCTGGAGCAGCAAGAGGCAACAGCTCGTGACACTTTCGTCTACAGAGGCTGAGTTGGTTTCGCTTTGCTATGCTTCTAAAGAAGGTGTATGGATGTCGGGTATATTGCGTGAAGTTGGGATACAATTTGTCCCGTTCACTATATACGAGGACAACATACCCTGTATTAGAATAGCAGGAGAGCCAAGAGAACATCAAAGAAGCAAACACATCGATATTAAATATATGTATATGAGAAATCTGATTAAAGAGAAGAAAATGATACTGGAATACATTAAAAGTGAAGATCAGATTGCAGATTTGTTTACTAAACCATTATATAAAACTCGATTTTGCAAATTAGTTAGCAGTTTAGGAATGATAAATTGAGAGGAAGTGTTGGAAAATCAATTTTCGGTATGTAATATCAATTCATCATTACTATGTTTATTCTGTACACCTGTACACTCGGGATACCACAAGAGAGCAATATTGCGAGAGAGAAAGCTTTAGCCATTAGTTCGGACGATGCCGACGCTCTGAGTAGGGAAGGTAGTAAAGTGATGAGTATCCATCGCTGTCGAACTAGGGAGTAGAATAAAGACATAGGCGACTCATACAATGTAATGTAACTCTAAACTCGAAGGTACTTTGAGTCGATCATACCGATACTAAAGAATGGTCAAATAAAGAATGCGAAAGGCATATTATTTGAACTGTTTCTGGGTTGCGGTATTATTTATGATTTATGAAAGAAAACCCTTTTACAGGTTCGTTGAAGTGTGGTGAAGACCCTACCCGGTTTTCTCACACAACTACACTCTGCTAACATTGTAGCAATTCGATAATGGGAGACTTCGAAAACTTGAAAGAAAATCTTCCGGAACAATATTATACGCAAGAAATTGAATATGATCATTCACCGCAAATGCATGCGAGAACGAACTGGTCCGATTATGATCAGAATATTGACACTAACAAAAAAGAACCATATGTTAACTACGAACAAGTGGGTCATTATGGAGACCAAAGTAACGAAGTAAGTGTGAATTGCGTTATAAACAATAAAGAAAGCGCAAATAATAATTTAATACATCATGATAGAAGATATTACGACCTCGAACGGTCTTTCACCATGTCGGAAAACGGTAATAATCCAGTTCCGATGTTACCGGATGAAAATGAGTTATTGCATCAGCAAGAAAAAGTTTGCACTACCACAGATTTGGAGAAAGTGCATAATGACGAATTAGAAGAAATAAATTTGACAGGTAAGGAAGGTCAAATGGAAGTAAGGGATAATAAAACGCCAACAATGATAACGCATGAAAGCACAATTCAATGTTAATTCTTCAAAAGGGCTGATGAGATTTTTGTAAACAAACTAATTTCGCTCATTATTCCGCTGCCGAGTTGAATTTCGTGAAAAGTACACATGAATCAACATCTTTACCCTTGATAGAATCAATTTCAAATGATTTCTGTGTTGCATTTATAACAAATTAAGAGAAATCAGTAAAACAAAAGTTTGTTTACAAATCTTATTGGCCCTATTCAAAGGTTGATATGGAATTATAGTTGAGGAAGCGTGCCAAACAGAGCAAGCGATCACGAATAGTAATGTTGAAACTCATGATGATGAGAAAAGTAGTAAAACGAAAAATATTGTTGACTTAGAAGAGGAGAACGACAATAATTATGTTACATGTACGGGAAAAAATTCTGAGGATGAACAAGAACACAACGAAGAAAGATGCATAAATAGTGTGATCGCACAATGCGGATCAGAAAATATTACGGAAGTTCGACATGTCAATGGCATTGATAAAAGCCCGTTGAGGGAAAATAACTACTTTGGGTATAATTATGGGAATTAGATAACGAAGATAAAGATAAAAAAGCAGTGTCTGTCGAAAAAAGCAATTTAAAATGGCAGAAGATATAAAGCCAGAAAATGGGAATTTTTTTTATTAACAAGTCAAGAAGACTGTCGTATAAAATATGGGATATAATAGAAACATGAAAAAGATGCAATCGAAGGAAAAAAATAAAAGTAATATAAATTTTGCAAGGTTGTTTGCAAGTGTAACACAGGAAAAAGTGCAATCAAATGGAAGGTTGCAAAACATTGACAATGAATACAAGAGATGGTCAGAGTCCGAGAAACCTGAACCAAACTAAGGCAAAAATATAGAAGGGCCTGAGTCATTGAACCAGAGCCGAAATAAAAGTCAAGAGCCAAGAGCCAGAGTCAAAGGACCTGAGTCGAGTGCAATTTATAAAGTAAAAATAAAAGAAGGCCTGAGTCAGTGAACCAGAGCCAAAATAAGAGTAGAGCCAAAAGCCAGAGTCAAAGGACCAGAGCTAGAGCCAAAATCATAGGGTGTCTCACGTATTTTCTAAATCGGATCGTGTAAGCTATACTACGATTTGAAACTCCAGAGTTGACAATACCGAAGAATCGAGATTAGAAGCACAAGAATGAATGGACAAGGGGAGGTAGGACTCCTGAGAATGACAAGGGTGAATGAACACAAGGAAACCTACGCCGGTATGCATGATAAATGAGTGAAGTATGAACGAGTGTTAAAATTTCAGATAGGACGAAAAGGTTGACAAACGAGACCGAATTAAGTAAGGGCGAAAAGGGTGAAGAACAGGAATACGAGACAAAGACGAAGGGAATAATCATTAGGAGATCTTAGCAGTGAAAACAAGGGAAAAGTGTCATAATTAAAGAGAAGTGTTAATGGACACTATAACATATAGGTGATGAAAGCATCACGAAAAACGTGAAAGTGGGAATAGAAAAAAATTTATTAAACAATTTATAAAGAGACGTGTAGCGAACACGCTCAGAAGATTACATTTTACCAAAGAGGCGCGATATGAATCCGTCCAAGTACTGGTTAAAATATAAACATAAAAAAAAGAATGCAGTTAAACAAATGGCGAGAAAACGCCCAGATGAGAAATATTTTATGAAACGGGCAAACATGCCAAAACAAGAAAGTTATCAACAAGTTGCAGTAGAGACAGACACTGCAGAAGAATTTCATTTTGTGGTAATTTCACAAGAATCGCAAATGAGCCAAAGTGCGTTGAAAAGTTGCGCATCAGTCCACCTTGGCTATTGTAATTTTCAGGTTCTTTATAGGATGGATGTAGTTGATTATGGTAAGTAAGTTTTCAGAGTACTTTTCCTTCATAACCGCATGGTTACAAATACCATGTATCTTTTCGGGAATTTTAGTCTTTATTTACAGGTACCCTCCTGGGTCAACCTCAATTGGATAGGGGGAGATGTCGAAGCAACAAATACACAATAGCCACAATAGACAGGAAGGAAGATAACGAAGTATTCCCGCAAAAAATACTTACCTCGCTTCGACAAATGTTGTCGACACAAAACATTTTTGAAAAAAAAAAATTTTAAAGAAAAAAAATGCATTATGAAAAAAAAATTATTATGAAAAAAAAAACACAATTACAAAAAAAGACACAACTCGACGAACACACAAAAAAATATATTATCCATCTCGAGCCTAAAACAATACCACAAAAAAAAAAGAAATTTACTAAAAACGAGCACAATAGGCAAAAGAACTCGAAATTATTAAAATGAGCAAAGTAGCAAAAGATCTCGAAAAAAAAACAAAAGATATTAAAACACATCTGGGGAAAAAGAAGGAATTGGAGGAAATATACTAACCACTAACACTCTTTTTCTTTTGCAAAGAATCACCGACAAAAATGAATTAGAAGATTAGGAAGATTGCCAATCGAGTCGGTTTTCATTTTAAAATAAACTATAAACAAAAGTAATTTCACATATGACAAATTTTAAAGATTAAAGCAAATGATTGAAAACAAACACAAATTGAAATAATTAAATAGATATAGTAAATTACAGGTTGAGAATGAAGGTAACACAAAAAAAAATTAGTTTGTTTATATTTTTAATACAATAATAATCTATAGCAGTCAAATTATCAAAATCGTACAACACAGAAGCAAATAACGTATATTGACGAAAATAATAATAACTATTAAACATAGGAGATTTTGTATAAAGTGGAAGCTGAAGTCCAGAGAAGTGTGTGCCCTGTGGAGAAGGTAGTCACGAGCACTACCCAACGCGTTCGACAAGGATGGATTAAGGTAGCTTTGTTAGACTACCCAACGCGTTCGACAAGGATGGATTTGGAAAGGACGGTTGCAGGTGGTGACGGGAAGAAGATGGAGGGGATCTCGGAGGTGGAAGAATGGTCAAAATATGAAACAAGCAGGACAGCCCATTATTAACGAGAAATTCAATGAAGCTGAGAGTGGAGTATTGGCAACGAAGGCTAAACCTGGATCAGCCTAAACCAAAGATTAAAGCCACAGTCGGAACAGTCAAACCCGGTCTGTGTGATTGAAAATAGCGCCTCAGTAGCCCACAATCAATATGGCTTGAAGGTAGCAAGCAAGCAGACAAATCTCCCGGATAAGCCAAACGTTGAGGGAGAAACCAATGTAGACAAATACGTAAAGGACGTCGATATCAATGTAATCGATCGAGGGGTGGTACAACAAATAAATTCTAACCAGAATTGAGGAGCGAGGAATCGATAACAAAAATTAACAACGTGAACGGAGAAGACAGAATCGAAACAATATGTATGAGCAAGCAACCATGGCCCAAGAAGACAACAATCAGCGGACAAAGAAGGATGTCACTTCTCAACCAATTGGAAATATCCTGCCGCACGAGGGGCCCGAAATCTGAATTCCGAGAACCACTACGCAACCGAGTCGAGGAGCCGAGAGTGGATGTAACGTTTGGAAGCAGGAAGATGTGCACACTAGGACCATCGTAAAGTTAGGATGTTAAGAAAATGTCAAATAATGATAGAAAATTGTAAATATTTGGTTTTGACAAAAGTAATAACAAATATTATTTATGTAATGGCAATCTTAGGAGTTAGGACACAAAAGACTTTTTGACACAAATTTTTCTAATGACCCGCGCAATCGTCTTGATGATGCGTCTCTCCGAGGCAACATCAAGCTCAGTAAGTAAGGGGGCATGCAGCGCCCATAGTTTTCGGCCAGCATCAACCCTGGAAAATTTCTCCAAGTGGTGCACCATGGAAGCTAATTTCCTGGGTTACATCACCAGCTACAGCCTTATGCTAAGCTGATATTTTGATGCACTCGCGCTTTCCAAGCCATATGCTTACGGAAAAGAATAAACACTTTGTTTAATTAAACACAGTTTGTTGCTGCCAGCAGCAGACGGCGACGCTATTATAGAAAGTAAAGGCTTCCGAGTATGAGTCATAGTGAACTACTGATTCATCCACCGGGGTCTTTACTCTCGCGAGTCGTGAAAAGTTAATTAGGGTTCGCACGCGCAACAGGCGCGCTGGCGAAGAAGTCAGTCGTGAAAAGTTAATTAGGGTTCGCACGCGCAACAGGCGCGCTGGCGAAGAGGTCAGTCGGATAAGTCAGTCGTGAAAAAGTTAATTAGGGTTCGCACGCGCAACAGGCGCGCTGGCGAAGAAGTAAGTCGGATAAGCAAGTCGAAGATGTCAGTCGTTGAAGTGAGTCGTCAAAAAGTCAGTTAGTGACCGCTCGGATAGAAGGCGTGCGCGTATCGGATAAGTGAGTCGTAAGAAGTCAATTGTTTGTGATAGCCCTCGCCCGGCCGCATTAGGTCATTCGGATAAGTAAAGACATATCAAGTATTCGAAAATCTGTGCGATATTTGTGCGAAAGAAAACGAAATAGCTTACGCCTGTAAGAAAAATCCACCCTGCTCCCGTCATATAAAACCAGTGGCCACCAGCGGCTTACGCTACACGCCAGTTTCGAAACTGTATCCACAAATTGTTCGGTGCATTTTCAAATACTCGCTACTATTTTCTCGCTCTTGAATTGCAATGCTTACAGTATATTTCTGCCTTCTACGAAATATAATGAACTGGAAGCAATGGGAAATTCCCTAGTAGCTATAGTGGCAAAACACAGATCAGCAACTAATTGTAAAATTCTTTCTTTTGTGCGAAGTAAACATCTCAAATGATCAACAAATAGAAAAAGCATGCATTATTCTGATTCAATGAATCACACCTCTTGCTTCCCAAATCCAATACATTATCTTTACTTTAAAAGAGTTCAACTTTTTTCATTTTCCTGATGACACCTCCATTGAAATCTGGATCCGATATTTGATGCCTCTTCCTAATGAAACAAATGTACTGCATGACGAATATGTGTATCTAGTTTAGTCTTGTCTACACATACACAGCAAATACATGTAGGGATCTTGGAAAATTGCAGACGTTCGTCTACAGCGTCTACATTCAAGCGGCCAGGCCAACTGTGCAGCGTACAAAATAAAGATGATTCAAAATTATATGGTAATCAAATTATTAATTCAATGAGTAATTTAATCAACGGATTATTTTGAACCTTGAATAAGGAACGTGGACAACCGTACACAACCGTTTCAATTTCAACGCATATATACAACGCATAAATATACAGAAACCTTCCGCGTTTGTTGAGCGTTGACAGAAAACACAAATAACTGTACCGTATATTTCCAATATGACAAAAGCTGAATGTTTGGAAAAACAAGACGCCTTCCAAAAACCACAGCCCACGTACATCCAACCCTATGCTGATAAAAAGAACCCTGATTCATGCCCCGACTCCGACCGTAACGCACACCAGAAGACCGCCGTGGACAAACAATCCCACCATACTTCCCTGGACAAAGACAATTCATAAGCAGTGTGATATCCAGTCACAGCACCAAGAACTGATCAATTGGGTTAACCGGTTATGACATGTGAGCAGAAACCGATTCGATCAACTCCCGAACACTACACGGCCTCCAGACTGACTCCGTCCGAAGAAATATGGTAGGACCATCAATCCACACCAAGTGCCCCGAAACCCGTCACAGTCGGAACAATAGCATACATCCAAACTACTAAGGGCTTATTATTATTAATAGACTGCAGATTGAGGTCAGTTCAGTGCACGATCGATGTTCAATTTAAAAATCTTTCAAATTTTACGGTGAGAAGAGATGCAAAAAAAAACATTTGAAAACATTTCAAAAACCATAATCAGACAGATCTCACCCAGTCCCGCGGCACATGACACCTTCAGAGGATCAGGCTCATCAATCCTCAATTGCCGCATAAACACTGCTCCCCTTTTTCGGAAGGCTTCAAGAATGCTACGCTTCTACAGGACAACTCCTTCCAGCCACTGGTCTGCAACTGAAGCTTGAGACATTCAGCAGTTTTCTCCATCCGATAACAATCTCCACAGAGACCGTTGTCCTTTGTTGCCCCTTCGATGCGTTCCTTCTTCGATTCACTCGATACAATTTATTTTACAAAAAATTGACGCATGAAAAAATATATACGTCTACACTCTACTATCGCCTACTAAGTTCGTACTGCATGACGAATATGTGTTTAGAAAAAAACGGCACTAAACCAATCAATATTCTTTCGAGTACCTGTTGCAACTTCAAAAATAGCATCCATCCTCTCCAGCGAAACGTTTTCAAACAATTTCACAAATTGCAAAATTAGATGTGTGAAAAAATAACTTTGACAGTTGACGCGAAGTCAACAAGAAAATAAAAAGTGTTGCTGGTTTCAGGCATTTTCTAACGAAATGTCATATTTGACAGTACCAGTTACCTGAGTCACTGAGGGGTAGTCATATTGGCCATGAAGTTTTTAAATGCCAGTGTCTAGTCGTGTCGTTGGCCGAGTCGTGGCGCTGAATGGCATAAGGGAGTCGAAGGGCTTGGTGAACTAGACAATCTGAAACTTGCCGCCCATATTGTCTTCGTAGGGGAGGAGCACTAAGTCTCGACTCACAGCCAGCTTTCGTACTGCCACGCAGAAATTGCCAGTCTGTGTGAATGGTGGAGAATTGGTGGTGTGTCGAGGAGTGGCGCTGTAACCCTGCGTAAGAAACGAACTAGTAAGTAGTTGAGTTAGAGTGGGTGCCGTAGCTTTTTTTCGGCGATTTTTGAAACCCTCCCTCCCCCCTCGTAGCATTTGGTCACAAAATTCTAACCTCCCCCTCGTAAATAACGTAGCATTTACCTACCCCCTCCCCCTCGTCCCTAGCAACGCGCCCGGGTGATGAAAATTTTTTTTATGTTTTTCAGTTATTTTAAATACATGTTCTTTCAAAATGTTTGACGACTTTTATCAACATTTTCATTGTAACAACAAATTGCGTGCAAAATAAGCCCATTTAATGACAAATATAGTGTTGATAGTTTTGTTTTGAATTTTATATGTTAAGGGGAGCATGAAGACAAGTTCTCTCAGTTCACAATCGTGCAGCTGCCAATGATTCTAAGACCCATACGTTGATCTAAATTACTAAATTTTGTTTGGTTGAATCCGAAATGAAAATTTAATTCAGCTTCGAAACTAAGTCTACTAGTTAGCAACATTAGCTAACTAATGTTTTTCTTTTTTTTTTTTTTTTTTACAATGGAGAAGACCTTTATGTCCTAGCCCAGTACACGTGCTAACGGTAGGGTCCAATCTACCACACGGGGTGCACTGGGGGCGTGTCGGACTCGAATGGTGACCAGCCATCAATACCGACTAAACTCCATTGGGCTCCGCCATCATTCCTCCCAGGAACTACCTCTCGGTAT
Organism: Topomyia yanbarensis; assembly: GCF_030247195.1. Lineage (NCBI taxonomy): Eukaryota > Metazoa > Arthropoda > Insecta > Diptera > Culicidae > Topomyia > Topomyia yanbarensis. The sequence goes on along the minus strand of NC_080671.1, from coordinate 258,532,617 downwards.
TACTTCTGGGGGGATGGCTGTACTAAATGTACTCATTCACTCTCACTCACGCGATCATACATCCTGTATGAGGCTTACTTGGGTGCTCTCTCAATCACACTTTGATTCACTCTCAAACACTCCCACATGAGGCTGACTTTTGTGCTCACCTTTTACGTTCCATGCGAGGCTGACTTGTGTGCTCACCTTACTCATTCCTTGCTAGGCTTACTTTTGTGCTCGCCCTACCCATCCATGTGAGGCTGACTTGGGTGCTCACCCTATCACCTGATTCACTCTCAATCGTGCCACTCTATTGTACCTTTGTCACTCCCTCTGGCATCCCATGTGGGACATTTTTCTTAGGCCCCACTTCTGACATACCATGCGAGGCTGACTTTTGTGCTCACCTTTTTCATTCCTTGCTAGGCTGACTTTTGTGCTAGCCTCTACCAACCTGTGAGGCTGACTTTTATGCTCACCCTTAACATGCAGTGTGAGACTGACTTGGATGCTAACCCTTTCACTCCTCTGCCACGCCATGAGGCATCGATAGCTTAGTTCCAACATACTACGCTACGACCCTCCCGTCTTGGCATGAGGCAGTCCACTTATACGCCTATACACTCACTCTTCTGTCTTGCTTCGGGGTGGCTGGGTTTACCCCTTACGCGGTTGCCATTCGCTGCGCCAACCTACCTCGGCATGAACAGACCATTCACTCTCTTATTTTGCGCTTGGCCTTTTTCGCTCCAACTAACCAATCACTAGTTAGCCGTGCCCGCCGTCTGTTGCTCGGTTCGCCAGATTACCTGTAGCTTACTGGCAATCTGGATGGTAGCAGCCGAGACTGCGTTCCACTTCTCCACCGTTTGACACATCCGCTGAATAAGGGTATCCGGGGTTGTGTCCCAGCCACAGACGTCAAGCATTGCTCTTCTTTCGACGTCGAACCGATGACATACGAACAGTATGTGTTCGGCAGTTTCATCTACACCTGGGCAGTCCGGGCAGACTGGGACCTCCGCGTGCCCGAACCTGTGGAGGTACTGACGGAAACAGCCATGGCCTGACAGGAATTGTGTCAGGTGGAAGTGAACTTCCCCATGGGGTCTTCCCACCCAGCTCGATATGCTAGGTATCAGCCGGTGGGTCCACCTACCTTTCGAGGAGTTGTCCCACTCACGCTGCCATCTGGCGACCGAGGTCACCCTGGTGCGCTCGCGGGCTCCCCTATTTCCACGTAGCTCAAAGCACTCCTCATCTTCCCGAATGACCAGCCCGACTGGTATCATGCTCGCTATCACGCAGGATGCATCGTGTGATACCGTGCGGTAGGCAGATATCACTCTGAGGCACATCACGCGGTAGGTGCTCTCCAGTTTCTGTAGGTAACTGGTTACCTTCAGTGCTCTTGACCATGACGGGCCGCCGTACCTGAGGATAGATACGGCAACGCCTGCCAGTAACCTACGTCTACTGGCGCACACCTTTGAGCTGTTGGACATCATTCTCGATAGTGCCGCAACAGCAGTCGACGCTCTCTTGCACGTATAGTCGACATGGCTGCCGAAGGTCAGCTTGTCGTCTATAATGACTCCGAGAGACTTCAGACTTCGCTGTGAAGTGATCGCGACTTCTCCCACATGGATAACTGCATGTTGTGCCGACTTGCGGTTGTTGACGATAACTACCTCCGTCTTATGATGAGCGAGCTCCAGGCCTCTCGCGCTCATCCATTCCTCCACCGTGCTAATCGCGTGTTCTGCGGTTAGTTCTACCTCAGGAATTGACTCCCCGTAGACCTCCAAGGTTACGTCGTCGGCAAAGCCGACGATCTTGACCCCAGGAGGGAACTTCAGTCTCAGAACCCCGTCATACATGAGGTTCCATAGCACCGGGCCTAGGATCGAGCCCTGCGGGACTCCGGCGGTAATCGGAATCCTTTTCTGACCGGCATCGGTCTCGTATAGCAGTACGCGGTTTTGGAAGTAACTTTCCAGGATCCGGTACAGACCCACCGGTAGGCTAAGCCGGTGTAACGAGAGCGCGATGGCATCCCAGCTTGCGCTGTTGAATGCGTTCTTCACGTCAAGTGTCACTAACGCACAGTATCGAATACCTCGCCTTTTTCGTTGGATCGCTATCTCGGCAGTATTTATCACTGAGTTGAGAGCATCCACTGTGGACTTACCCTTCCGAAAGCCAAACTGGTTGCTTGACAGACCGTCCGTACCTTCCGCGTACGGGGTGAGCCTGTTGAGGATGATCCTCTCAAGCAGTTTGCCAGTCGTGTCTATCAGACAGATTGGTCTGTACGCCGATGGGTCGCCTGGCGGCTTCCCGGGCTTCGGCAACAGCACCAGTTTCTGCCTTTTCCATCTATCGGGGAAACGGCACTCGTCAAGGCATCTCTGCATAGCTAGCCTGAACATGTTCGGGTTCGCTATGATCGCTGCCTTGAGAGCGTTGTTCGGGACTCCATCCGGCCCTGGAGCTTTGTTCATTGCTAGGGATTTAGCCACTGCGAGTAGTTCTTCGTTCGTCACTGGAGCCACCATTTCGACCGTGCCCGCACTGTCTCGTAGTGCAGGTGGCCAGGGGCTTGTGGCTCGAGACGGGAAGAGTACTTCGATAATCGTTGCCAACCGGTCCGGAGACCGTTCTGGGGGTGAGGAGCCCCCTTTGGTCTTGGCCATCACAATCCGGTAGGCATCACCCCACGGATTCGCGTTGGCACTCTCACACAGGTTGTCGAAACACGCTCTCTTGCTGCTTTTAATAGCCTTGTTAAGGGCTAATTTCGCAGCTCGAAACACTTCACGGCGGTTCTCTCTTGCATCCTCGGTGCGAGCTCTTTGCATCCTACGTCTAGCTCTGAGGCAGGCTGACCGTAGAGCTGCAATCTCGGCACTCCACCAGTATACCGGGCATCTACCGTTTCTTGGCAGTGTTTTTCTCGGCATAGTGGCGTCGCACGCGCGTGATAGAACAGCTACCAGCGCATCCCCGCTTAGACTGTCGGTGTTGGCCTCCAGTCCCAGGGCCGCGGTGAAAGCTTCGCTGTCGAAGTGATTGGACTTCCACCCGCGTACCTGACAGGGATCTCCCGCCCTCGGATGCTGCACACCATAGTTGATCTTAAAGCGGATTGCTAAATGATCACTATGGGTGTAGCCTTCGTCTACCCTCCATTCCATGCCTGGAGCCAGACTCGGGCTGGCAAAGGTCAAATCAATCCACGCCTCCACTCCGTTTCTACGGAATGTACTAGCGGAGCCATCATTAGCTAGCACAGTATCGAGTTTCGCAAACGCTTCCATTAGCGCTTGACCCCTGCTATTTGTACAGCGGCTGCCCCACTCCACTGCCCAAGCGTTGAAGTCTCCCGCTATTACTACCGGTTTCCGGCCCACGAGGTCCGACGAGAGCCTGTCGATCATCTGGTAGAACTGTTCTATTGGCCACCTTGGTGGGGCGTAGCAGCTGCAATAGAACACACCATTGATCTTGGCAATCGCCACACCCTCGGCGGAGGGGTGTATTACCTCTTGAACCGGGAACCTTCCCGTTGTACAGATTGCCACCATTCCAGACCCGTCCGACACCCAATTGCCGTTGCCGGCAGGGATGCTGTACGGGTCTGATAAGAGGGCGACATCTGTCCTCGACTCCGAGACCGACTGCCACAGCAGCTGTTGGGCTGCTGCACAATGGTTAAGATTTAGCTGTGTGACTCTCACGGCTTCTTCTTATTTAACTCGCCGAAGGGACACGAAGGTCCGCCCATAGCATGTTTATGGGCTTGCTTCTTAGCGGTGCAGATAAGGCACTTATATGCCTTAGTGCACCCCCGCTCTTTATGCCCCTCCTCGCCGCATCGACGACATAGCTTGCTCCTGTCTATGCCTTTGCATTCGTAAGCTTTATGGCCGGATTCTAGGCACCGATAGCACCTGTCCACTGAAGGCGGCTGGGGTATACTAATAGGGCATACCGACCAGCCGATCTTCAGCTTCCCTTTCTCGGTTACCTTTTTGGCATCCGCATTCAGTAGCCTGAGGTAGGCTACTTGGGTGCCAGAGGGTCCGTCCCTCAATCGCACAGAGGCCCGCTCGATTGTGACGCCGTATTGCTCCTTGACGGCTGCGACGACGTCTTCTGCGGTCGTGAACTCGTCCAAGTGCTTGCACTGGAGAGTTGTTTCCGCACCTAGCGACCTGATTTGGGTGCCCTCACCAAGGACCTCTTGGGCCAAGGCCTTATATACTGCACTTGATTGTGCGCCTCGCTTCAGCACCAGGAGCATCTCTCCCGTGTTGGTGCGTCTTACGCTACGCACATCCTGCCCAAGGGCCGAGAGGCTTTCGGCCGCCTTCATCGATTTAAGGACATCGGCGTATTTGTCCTTGTCGGTTTTTAACCACAAGGCTTCCTCGCTTCCTCTGTCCTTGGCCTTCCTCGCAGGCCGCGGTACCTCCGGTTTCGGTGCCGGCTTTTTCTTGGTGACCAGCGTCCAGGGGTTTGAGCCCCCCTGCCCCGGTCGTGCCGGGTTGCTGGTACCATCGCTCTCCACAGCGAGGTCACTCTCGCCCTCGCTTACCTCACCCAGGCGGCGTTTGACCTTGACGGTTGCCCGCCGAGTGGTGTCGGTTTTGGCACCCTCTCCTGGCGACTTCCTAGGGCGCTTCGCATTCGATGCCGTCTTGCGATTGCCCTTTCCTTTTCCCTTCGAGGGGAACTCGGTTGCCGCTCCGATCGACGTAGCTGCTCCGTAGAAGGTGAAGGCCACTGTCTGTGAACCTCTATTGACCTTCTCTCTTTCCTCCCTATTGGAGGCCACTGTCTGGGTTTCTCTGTCGGGCCTCTCCCGACATTCCACCCTCTCAACATATGCCTGCTGTTCCTGTCTTGCGACACGAATAGCTTTCCGGAGCTCCAGAAGGCTCAACTTCAACTCCTTGGCTATGTTCTGCTTTGCGCTAGCGAAGTCGATTATAGAATCGAGTTGCTTCGCTACTTTGCGCATCGCAGCTATTGGCCCCTCCGATGCATTGGTAGGGGTATTGCCTACCGCTGCTGGGGGGTCACTGGTGCTTTCGGGTGCAGCACTCATCGCTCCACTACTCTCCCCACGGGGGGAGACCTCGCCAAACCACCTCTTGCGAAGGGGTTTGGCACCTCCGTCTGTTTGTTTTTATTTTTATTTGCCTCCATGTATAGTCCCACGAGTAGCGCGAGAAATATATGTCCGCCACGCCAGAGCTCCGCATTAGCGTGGTAAGGGACACTTACTGTGGGGGTTGCCCAGGTACCCCACAGGCTCCGTTAACGATCGAGCATCTTTTTCACCCCCTCGATCACTCATCCCTCGGCACGGGTCGCTTCACGCCTTGGAATTGGGGTTATGCCCTACCTTGCTTTACGTGGTGATCTCGGCCCGGATCATCACAACCATCCTCCTTTACCAGGGCTTTGGACCTGTAGCTCTGGTTCTCAATAGTTCCATGTACGTATGTTATTACAGACGTGCTACTATTGAGATCCGTCATTCGCTAGCGGAGTTTAGCTAACTAATGTAGCAAGTTAAATCCGCATACAAAATCTTTTCGTATTTTTGCGAACTTGTAATTTCGCGAATCGAAAAATTTACCTCATGAATAACCACATCAAAAGTAACTTGTTTGAATTTAAATTCATTTCTCTTGGGAGTGGAGGATCATTAAATTGTTTTCTCTAAACAATGGGTTTTAAACTTAATGCTACGTTGCGCAACTTCTGACCCTACCCTCCCCCTCGTCACACTTCGTCACAAATTTGGTATACCCTCCCTACCCCCCAAAATGCTACGTCATTTATGCATGGTCCCTACGCTTTTAAAAAACCCCTCCCGAAGTAATGCCGTAAGGTAGTGCCTGAGAGGAATCAGGTTCTGGGCAAGAGCAGTGGTTTTTTAGCGTGATCGGGTGATGGTAGCCCAAACCCGTTCCCAGAGACATTAGAGTTTTTGTAAATTTTCCCTGTCTCAGCACACACACAGATTCGCTCAAACTTTCAAGATTTTTTCCGAGGCCCGGAGAGCCGAGTCTTATATACCATGTTACGTATCGGTTTCGTAACGTTTACTTGTGGTGGTGGGGCCACACTGTACTCACCAGCTATTAGGGTCGTTTCACTACTGTCTCCTGGAGAAATTCACACTGGGCGGACTTTTCTTCCCACACTATGGTCACTGAGCGAATCGTAATTAATTTTCGGCGGAAACAAGTACCAAAAAGGATTACACTATAAACAAAATGGACGACACAACTTGTATATATGGACCATACACTAGTTTTATTACTACTAATTGGAAGAAAATTATTCATTTAACACTTTTTTGTACATACGCTTTATTTTCTCCTAAACCTTCTTCTTGGTACAACGTTGCGGCCGTGATGACGGTGGTCGACATGCAGCAGACTGAGCAGACTGGATGTGGGGCGGGCTCCGATGGTTATGTAGACACAAAAACGCAGTTGGCGTCGAGCGATGGTGACGAGGGAATCCGGATGCTGCAGCAACTTGGCCTATTTGTATCGGAGGCCTGCGTTTCACTTTTGGACCCGGAGAGTGGTACTGCGCGCACTTTTCACACACGAGTGTCTCACTATCAATCGAGCGGGATTTTTAACGTTTTCGGTCGAGTGGACCCTACCCTACCGGTACTTGGGTAAAGGCGTCCACAATGGCGTTTTTGGCTTGCCAATCACTGACCGTTTTCTGCACTCGCGTCGGACGTCGTTAATACACAAAAACCGGTAGCCACACTTATCCCGCTCGAGCAACCGAACAGAACCAAGCGATCGTGTGGATGTTCTGAGCGGTCAACAAGATCCTACGGATCGACACATAAACTTTTCAACTACGGAAACGCGCGGTCACATTGGGTGTATGACTCGCTGCTGCTGGTCGTCACTTCTCCGGGTCAATTTTCTATTAGAGCCCGCATTCTGTTTTGGCGGTGGATTTTATCATTGCCCTGTCCACTTTCCAACACATACCCTCCGCGCCTCGCACCCTGTCACCCCGCATTTGATGACGATGATGATGCGGTGACAGAACGATGACGGTTGACATTTACAAAATTTTTATCGTTTTGGTTGGTGTCACAAAATATGCTACAATGTATTGACATGCTAAACGTGCGGTACTTGTTTCCTTGATTTTTTTTATAATGAACAATTATAACAAATATAATAACAAAATGAATAATAAATGAACAAGCAAAAAAATAACAAATATAAATAGATAAATAAATAAATAAATAAATAAATAAATAAATAAATAAATAAATAAATAAATAAATAAATAAATAAATAAATAAATAAATAAGTCTCTGAACAAATAAATAACGAAACCTACATTTGACACCAACCTGGGCTATTAAGCAGAACTTAAACGCGACTCAAACATGCAAGCACGGAGTAGTAATGGTTTGACGTTTAAATTCTACTTAGACATTTACGAACAATAATTTCAAAGTATAAACAAAGAACAGGCGTCGTCAAATACACGAGATAGACCGTACACTGTTATTTATTTATACGACAAAAAATAACAATATTTACAAATATATACAAGCTGGGCTCAGTGACCAAAGCGACGATATTGTGACCTAAGAAATCACAGGTCACAATTTTCCCCGACTCGGGTAAAAAGAAAACCAAATGGTTTTTTTTTCGAATGAATGCCGACTTCAAACGCGACTACTTCTTCCCGAGTGCCAGTTTTAATTCCGTGGAATGATTTTTCCAAAGGCCAGAGGAATCTGTCCCACGAAATTACGTGACTCTGAGGAAGTGAGCCTGTCCGTTTTTAGTCTCGCGCACTCACCGATGTTTCTGTCACAATCAGGAACGATTCAATCCATCCATCAATTCCAAAACAACTGTGAAAGTTTCACTGTCGAAATTGCCTATAATGCGTCAGAATAAAAGCCGTTGCTGCATTGGTTGAGTAGAATTATTGATCGGATACGCTTCAAATGGCGGAAAATTACTAGAAAGAAATCAGACGGAATTTGACATTTCTTTCTGCTACCATTACCGTCACAAGGGCTATCCTTGGACGAAACATCTAACACTACCGCTTACATACCGCACACACTCACTCAGAATTCAATTTGCTAGCCTTTCATTCCTCTTCATTTACACTCACATCCATGCCATAAATAACACTAAACACTAACTTTTAATTATGCTAGGGGCCCCTAAATTTAAATTTGTGCTTTACCGGACTCTTTTTCAAGAGTCGGAAAGACTATTACTTTTGTGAAATGGTTAACTCGTTGCGAACTTCTTTTACTCTCTCGACATGCGAGAGAAAACTAGATGAAGTTACGCAGAATTAACCCATTCACGCTTAGAGTGTAAAGTCGACTTAAAACTGGCAGCGGGCAAACGTAACCCCGTCGTAACCCAGCACAACCCTGTCGTCAGGTTGTCTATTATCCGATCTGTCACAGCTACTCATACTCAGCTGACTAATGCTGATTGTTTATGTAGTGATGAAAAAAAAAGGATGATTCGTGATGTGGGTAAGTATTTTTGTTGCTAATTATGTTTTTTTTTGTTTTATTTTAGATATAACGTCGAAGTTTGCACCGTTATCTTTGAGATCGGTGGAGGATACCGGAGGACTCTGAGTGTTGGTAGATAGTGCAGCTGCCTTTTCGTTTTATTTGGACGTGCGAATAAAGTGTTTCAGTTTTCTTTTTTTTTTATACTTTTTTCCCGAAATCGTACAGCTGCAATGCGGAAATGATGCTAACCAGGTTTTAGATGGGCAGCCGGCCAAATCCCTAAACTTTTGCCCTTCAAATCTTCCAGCTCATAGGAGGACGACCCAATTTTTGCCTTGATGCGGCATGGGAGAAATTGTTGGCCGTACTTGGCATTGTAATTCTGGGCCGCACTTGACGGTTTCATATTTCTCCGATACACCAACTGGCCGTCTACAAACGATTTGGAAAATTTTCTGTGACGTAAGTTGTAGCGATGTTGGGAAGCATTGTGAGCTTTCACCAGATTTTTGCGGACAAGGTCGTAGATTCGCTCAAACATTTTCGATCGTCGTTCTTCCATCTCTTCCGAAGTCAGCTTTACATCGAGACGGGTGAGTAAATGATCGGTGCCAACTTCAGAGTACTCGTGACCGTGATTAATGAAGTATGGTGTGAATCCAGTCGGTATTCAAAACCATCTCGATCTCCGACACACGAGTGTCCCAAAGGCGTTGGTCCTCCCTCACGTATGTCCTGATAGCAGCATTGATAGTTCGGTTGACTCTTTCGACCGGGTTTGCCTGTGAGTGATATCGTGAGTTGAGCCAGTGGGCAACTTTGAAACGATCCAACAGCTCCTTGAACTCTTTGGAAATGAAACTGCTTCCGTTGTCAGTGATTATCACTTCAGGAACCGAGTTTCTCAGGAACCATTGGTCTTTCAAAATCGCACACATGGGGGCACTACTGACATTCCTCACAGGCTGAACCATTACCCATTTCGAAAAGTAGTCACAAACTACCAAAATGTGCTGACTACCGCGACGAGTGCGGGGGAGAGGGCCAATGAAATCCGCTGATATGATTTGCCAAGGGCAGGTTCTGGGCAAGAGCAGTGGTTTTTTAGCGTGATCGGGTGATGGTAGCCCAAACCCGTTCCCAGAGACATTAGAGTTTTTGTAAATTTTCCCTGTCTCAGCACACACACAGATTCGCTCAAACTTTCAAGATTTTTTCCGAGGCCCGGAGAGCCGAGTCTTATATACCATGTTACGTATCGGTTTCGTAACGTTTACTTGTGGTGGTGGGGCCACACTGTACTCACCAGCTATTAGGGTCGTTTCACTACTGTCTCCTGGAGAAATTCACACTGGGCGGACTTTTCTTCCCACACTATGGTCACTGAGCGAATCGTAATTAATTTTCGGCGGAAACAAGTACCAAAAAGGATTACACTATAAACAAAATGGACGACACAACTTGTATATATGGACCATACACTAGTTTTATTACTACTAATTGGAAGAAAATTATTCATTTAACACTTTTTTGTACATACGCTTTATTTTCTCCTAAACCTTCTTCTTGGTACAACGTTGCGGCCGTGATGACGGTGGTCGACATGCAGCAGACTGAGCAGACTGGATGTGGGGCGGGCTCCGATGGTTATGTAGACACAAAAACGCAGTTGGCGTCGAGCGATGGTGACGAGGGAATCCGGATGCTGCAGCAACTTGGCCTATTTGTATCGGAGGCCTGCGTTTCACTTTTGGACCCGGAGAGTGGTACTGCGCGCACTTTTCACACACGAGTGTCTCACTATCAATCGAGCGGGATTTTTAACGTTTTCGGTCGAGTGGACCCTACCCTACCGGTACTTGGGTAAAGGCGTCCACAATGGCGTTTTTGGCTTGCCAATCACTGACCGTTTTCTGCACTCGCGTCGGACGTCGTTAATACACAAAAACCGGTAGCCACACTTATCCCGCTCGAGCAACCGAACAGAACCAAGCGATCGTGTGGATGTTCTGAGCGGTCAACAAGATCCTACGGATCGACACATAAACTTTTCAACTACGGAAACGCGCGGTCACATTGGGTGTATGACTCGCTGCTGCTGGTCGTCACTTCTCCGGGTCAATTTTCTATTAGAGCCCGCATTCTGTTTTGGCGGTGGATTTTATCATTGCCCTGTCCACTTTCCAACACATACCCTCCGCGCCTCGCACCCTGTCACCCCGCATTTGATGACGATGATGATGCGGTGACAGAACGATGACGGTTGACATTTACAAAATTTTTATCGTTTTGGTTGGTGTCACAAAATATGCTACAATGTATTGACATGCTAAACGTGCGGTACTTGTTTCCTTGATTTTTTTTATAATGAACAATTATAACAAATATAATAACAAAATGAATAATAAATGAACAAGCAAAAAAATAACAAATATAAATAGATAAATAAATAAATAAATAAATAAATAAATAAATAAATAAATAAATAAATAAATAAATAAATAAATAAATAAATAAATAAATAAATAAATAAATAAATAAATAAATAAATAAATAAATCTCTGAACAAATAAATAACGAAACCTACATTTGACACCAACCTGGGCTATTAAGCAGAACTTAAACGCGACTCAAACATGCAAGCACGGAGTAGTAATGGTTTGACGTTTAAATTCTACTTAGACATTTACGAACAATAATTTCAAAGTATAAACAAAGAACAGGCGTCGTCAAATACACGAGATAGACCGTACACTGTTATTTATTTATACGACAAAAAATAACAATATTTACAAATATATACAAGCTGGGCTCAGTGACCAAAGCGACGATATTGTGACCTAAGAAATCACAGGTCACAATTTTCCCCGACTCGGGTAAAAAGAAAACCAAATGGTTTTTTTTTCGAATGAATGCCGACTTCAAACGCGACTACTTCTTCCCGAGTGCCAGTTTTAATTCCGTGGAATGATTTTTCCAAAGGCCAGAGGAATCTGTCCCACGAAATTACGTGACTCTGAGGAAGTGAGCCTGTCCGTTTTTAGTCTCGCGCACTCACCGATGTTTCTGTCACAATCAGGAACGATTCAATCCATCCATCAATTCCAAAACAACTGTGAAAGTTTCACTGTCGAAATTGCCTATAATGCGTCAGAATAAAAGCCGTTGCTGCATTGGCTGAGTAGAATTATTGATCGGATACGCTTCAAATGGCGGAAAATTACTAGAAAGAAATCAGACGGAATTTGACATTTCTTTCTGCTACCATTACCGTCACAAGGGCTATCCTTGGACGAAACATCTAACACTACCGCTTACATACCGCACACACTCACTCAGAATTCAATTTGCTAGCCTTTCATTCCTCTTCATTTACACTCACATCCATGCCATAAATAACACTAAACACTAACTTTTAATTATGCTAGGGGCCCCTAAATTTAAATTTGTGCTTTACCGGACTCTTTTTCAAGAGTCGGAAAGACTATTACTTTTGTGAAATGGTTAACTCGTTGCGAACTTCTTTTACTCTCTCGACATGCGAGAGAAAACTAGATGAAGTTACGCAGAATTAACCCATTCACGCTTAGAGTGTAAAGTCGACTTAAAACTGGCAGCGGGCAAACGTAACCCCGTCGTAACCCAGCACAACCCTGTCGTCAGGTTGTCTATTATCCGATCTGTCACAGCTACTCATACTCAGCTGACTAATGCTGATTGTTTATGTAGTGATGAAAAAAAAGGATGATTCGTGATGTGGGTAAGTATTTTTGTTGCTAATTATGTTTTTTTTGTTTTATTTTAGATATAACGTCGAAGTTTGCACCGTTATCTTTGAGATCGGTGGAGGATACCGGAGGACTCTGAGTGTTGGTAGATAGTGCAGCTGCCTTTTCGTTTTATTTGGACGTGCGAATAAAGTGTTTCAGTTTTCTTTTTTTTTTGATACTTTTTTCCCGAAATCGTACAGCTGCAATGCGGAAATGATGCTAACCAGGTTTTAGATGGGCAGCCGGCCAAATCCCTAAACTTTTGCCCTTCAAATCTTCCAGCTCATAGGAGGACGACCCAATTTTTGCCTTGATGCGGCATGGGAGAAATTGTTGGCCGTACTTGGCATTGTAATTCTGGGCCGCACTTGACGGTTTCATATTTCTCCGATACACCAACTGGCCGTCTACAAACGATTTGGAAAATTTTCTGTGACGTAAGTTGTAGCGATGTTGGGAAGCATTGTGAGCTTTCACCAGATTTTTGCGGACAAGGTCGTAGATTCGCTCAAACATTTTCGATCGTCGTTCTTCCATCTCTTCCGAAGTCAGCTTTACATCGAGACGGGTGAGTAAATGATCGGTGCCAACTTCAGAGTACTCGTGACCGTGATTAATGAAGTATGGTGTGAATCCAGTCGGTATTCAAAACCATCTCGATCTCCGACACACGAGTGTCCCAAAGGCGTTGGTCCTCCCTCACGTATGTCCTGATAGCAGCATTGATAGTTCGGTTGACTCTTTCGACCGGGTTTGCCTGTGAGTGATATCGTGAGTTGAGCCAGTGGGCAACTTTGAAACGATCCAACAGCTCCTTGAACTCTTTGGAAATGAAACTGCTTCCGTTGTCAGTGATTATCACTTCAGGAACCGAGTTTCTCAGGAACCATTGGTCTTTCAAAATCGCACACATGGGGGCACTACTGACATTCCTCACAGGCTGAACCATTACCCATTTCGAAAAGTAGTCACAAACTACCAAAATGTGCTGACTACCGCGACGGGAGAGGGCCAATTAAATCCGCTGATATGATTTGCCAAGGGCGGGTGGCAATTTTCATGTTTCCCATGGCAGGTGCAACAGGGACGGAAGAAGCTTTGACTTCCTTGCACATTCCACACTGTTGAACGTACCGCCGTATTTCAACTGCCATCTTAGGCCAGTAGAATCTTTGACGGATCCGTGCAAGGGTTTTGTCATAGCCTGGATGAAAGCAATCGTCGTGGTACTGTCGAAGAATATTTGGAACTTCGGTGGGCGGGGGAATCATTTTCCACTCGAAGCGAGTGTCACAGGGATTACCGTTCACGGTGATAAACTTGAAGAGGATACCATCGTCGATCTTGAAGTCTACAAAATCATCGGGCCGGCGAGCCACTTTGTCGGACATTGACGCGTACCACGACGATTCTTGAACAGCTGCGATGCTTCGCGAGAGGGCGTCCGGAACCACGTTCTCCTTGCCCTTGCGATGCTTGACGGTCATATCGAATTGCTGCAGATTCAACGCCCATCGGCTGCATCGTGACCCGACCTTCCATTTTGTACTGAGTATATGGGTCAGCGCGGAAGAATCGGTTATTAGGGTGAAGTGGTAACCCTCAATATACCCACGGAATGCATCGATGGCGAGAATGGCTGCAAGCGCTTCCTTTTCTGCGGCATGGTAGTTCTTCTGGGGCGTTGTCAGTTTATGGGAGTAGAATGAAATGACCCGCTCTACCCCATTCTGTTCTTGTGTGAGAACCCCAGCTACCGCCACGTCACTAGCATCCGTTTGGATACAGAACTCCTTGCTGAAATCAGGACTGCCCAAGACTGGTGAAGATATCAGCCGCTCTTTGATTTCGCAAAATGCCTGTTCGGCGTCATCGTTCCAACGGATGGTTTTCGTTTTGCTTTGCAGAAGGTTTGTGAGTGCAGCGGTCACCCCGCTAAAGTCTAAGATGAAGCGCCGATAGTAATTAGCCATTCCTAGGAATCTCCTTAGTTTTGTTACGGTATTGGGCCGTTCGTATTCGACAATAGGACGAACTTTTTCCGGGTTGGCTCGAAGACCGTCTGTATTAAGGAGATATCCCAGGAAGGGAATCTCAGACACTCCAAACTTAGACTTTTCGAGGTTTATGCTTAGGTTTGCTTCCCTTAAGCGACGTGCAATCTCCACTAGAAGGCGTTCATGGTGTTCGAATGTCTCCGTCACCACAACAATGTCGTCGAGATAGACGAAGACGTACGGTTCAAGCATCCCGTGGCCCAGGACATTGTCCATCAGTCGTGCTAACGTAGCAGGACTGTTGATCAATCCAAAAGGCATCCGTGTGTATTGGAATAGCCCTTTGCCCTGTACACAAAAGTCCGTGTACTTCCGCGATTCTTGGTCCAATGGAACCTGGAGAAACGCTTCAGACAGGTCTATCGTGGACAGGTATTTAGCCTTGGGAAGTTGACCTAAAATTCGACCGGGATGAGGCAACGGATAAGCATCCCGAACAGTCCGCTCGTTAATCTTGCGCGCGTCCAAACAGAGCCGAACTTTGTTGGGCTTGATGACCGGCACGCAGTTAAGCGACCAATCCGAGTTGCTCCGTTCCAAAATCCCTAAACCCAACAGTCGTTGCAGCTCGACGGTTACCAGATCCTGCGTCTTCGGAGACATCACGTATGGAAACTGGCGGACTGGTGGTTTATTTTTCCATTCCTCTCCCAACACGATGCGATGCTGAGCTCGGTTGGTCAGGGTCAATTTCCCTTCTTGAGCAGGAAGGAAAAGTTTTTTTATGTTTTCAATAACCATGATTTCATCGTCGGTGAGAATGTTTTCAGAACTAGGGTGTTTGGTGATAGATACCGATGCAGTGGACTCAATTCCTCCACAATTTTGCATTGCGGGCTGAATTTTGAATTTCCTCCAAAAGTCCATTCCGCAGATGCAATCTATGGACAGATTTGCAACTACCAAAGTAGGAACTGTTTTTACACATCCTTGGAAGGCAAATGGAAGATGAGCCTGACCTTTAATTTGCAGTTCGTCTCCACTTGCAGACCGTAGAATCACGTTTTTGGAAGGGCGATGCAACTTTTTGAATTTTAATTTAGAGAAAAGAGATTCGCTGATAAGCGTGTGATTGCTACCGCTGTCCAAGAGAGCCCGTACCGGGTAACCGTAAATCTTTACGTGTGCGTACGGTCGGTTATCGTGGGGGACAGGGTAGGTAATTTGAAGAATTTCTGTAGATTCAGCGTAAATATCTCTGGTGGCCTGTACCCAGTAAGGGGGAGGCGTACGTTGAAGACGGTCTGGACTTACGCGTTGGGTGTCTGCGAACGACGATTTTGGTTCGCGTTTGGTCCGTTTTTTTTAAACAAAACGGGCAATAGTTAGTCGGAAAACCGCGAAGACCGCACGTACTGCAAAATATGCCCCGGGGCTGTCTACACATCGCTACGTGATGACCAATCCTCCCGCAATTGTAACAGGTATTGGCCGGTGGGGGAATGTGCGTGTTTATCAATTCTTCCAACGTGAACTGTGGACGAGAATTGAACCCAGATGGCACCGCGACCGGGTCTGGTCGGGCGGTATTTTGAGACGAATTTTGACTCGTTTGGGTGTTCGGTAAGGATTGGTTGTTTTTGTTGGGAAGTTGATTGGGACGAGACGAATTAGTGGATGTGTGTGAATTGTTTCTATTTTGGTTGACCTGAGACACTGCTGCGGTTTGATCTATCACCTGTTGAGTCTGGGATTGGTTCTTGTTTTTTTTCTTCGAATTGTTTTCAGAGCTTTCGACCACTTGGACATTCCTGTCCGTCCCGAAAACCTTGTTGTATGCCGAGAAATTTAATGCATCTAATTTCTGTCCAGCAGCAACAAGTGTTTCAAGGTCGACTATCGGAATAAATGTCATTTGTCGCTTGTAGTCTAGTCGCATATTCTGCTGTAGAATCTGTACTTTTTCGTAATCGGGAATCTGAACACTCATGGTTCTGAACAGTTTCTCGATTTCGAAATAGTACTCGTGGAAAGATTCATGTTTTTGTTGACGACGCTGGTAAATTTTCATTTTGATCAACGCGTCCAAATCAGGGTGCATGTAGGTGCGTTTTAATTCAAAAACCAAATGCTGCCAATTCATCAATCTACCAGTGGTTCTTTGTGCCATATACCACTTGAGCGCTGAACCAACAAACAAATGCACAGCCGACTCGAAAAGCTCGACCTCCGACACATGCTCAGCTTGGGATAAAGCCTGTACAATTTCCAGAAACTCATTTAACTTCAGCCCTTGATCGTCACCACTGTATTTAGTGATGTTCCATTTGGACACAGGAAGAGTGTGACGGTTGTGGTACGGTGCGGGGTACGGATTGTGTATAACACCACTATACATGGGAGGTGAATTTCGTTTAGGGAAAGATGGGATAGCTAAAGCATGGTTGTACATTTCGGGATTTGCTCCAGTAGGATTAGAAATTCCCGTCGGATGATAGGGAATATTGTATGTATTGTTGGGAACTGGTATATTGTTAGAATATAATGTACGATCTGGGATATTTCGAAAATTATGGTAACTAGATGAAGTATCGAATGAATTGGAAGGCTTTATAGGCGGAAAATTATAGTTTTGAAATGTTCTGAAATTTGTATCGGGATGTTGTGAATATGAAGTAAATTGAGCATGATCGGGAAGAGTTTGAGTTACAGCATCTTTTACTTCTTTTCGTCGAGCTAAATCGGCTTCAAGGTCCGTAATTCTCGCTTGCAACGAATGGATCCAATCAATGTCATCCTGACTGAGAACGGAAACTCTCGGTCTAGGATTTTCATCTGCTTTGTCTGCATCCAACAGAGCTAAAAGATCATTTCCCTCTTGCTGATCCCCCTGTGAAGACGAAGCAGTACCCCGAAAGAAATTATCAATAATCTCCGCTAACTCAACTACCGTATTTTGCAACTGACTGTGCAGGTTAGGCGACCCCCGCGAGTCTCTTAACACAGTCACTAAACGCATACCGACATGTACCATTCTAGTAAAACAAACCTTCTTTTCCTCTAAATCCTCCTGTTCCAAACAACCTTTTAACTCAGCAAACTTATACGTACAAACCTCGACTTCCACAGTAGGATCACCCACTACTCTTCGTGGGCATTTTCCCGACTGATCATCCCTTTCCACCTTCAACTGGTCTCGCAGCCACTTGCGTTTTCGTGAGCGATCGAGACCGATAGACAAACTGACAGAACGGGCAGTCAGTTCATAATTCAGTTCATCGTCGGCTAAAAACTCCACACTCATATCAAAATACCAACCTTGGATCAGCTCACTAGCTTGATCGAATGTGAGCTGTGCCATTGCCATTGTATAAAAAGGCAAAAAATAACAAATTTATCACAAACCACAAATAGTTTAGCACCCGCTAGAAAAGTAAACAAAAACCCGACAAGAAACAAATGTAATGGTATTAGTAAATGTCAAATTCAATCCGATCAATGCTACCTGTGTATGAAATATGTTCAAAACAAACGATCAATTTTTCTACTCAAGCACTAGCAAACGACGGCGTGCCAGATATACAATTTTTCATCACTCGCAACAATTCGCAATTCCACTAATCATAATTAAGTTTCAGGATCAACTTCAAGTTTGGATATCGACCCAATGACTTCGCGATTAATGAAGTGAACAATGTGAATTGAATTTCTCCGGGAGACACAACGAAAAAGGGATTTGCTTCTGGTCTTGGAAACAAATCACTTTTTCTTTTATTTTGCGTTGGGCGCCAATTGTTACGTATCGGTTTCGTAACGTTTACTTGTGGTGGTGGGGCCACACTGTACTCACCAGCTATTAGGGTCGTTTCACTACTGTCTCCTGGAGAAATTCACACTGGGCGGACTTTTCTTCCCACACTATGGTCACTGAGCGAATCGTAATTAATTTTCGGCGGAAACAAGTACCAAAAAGGATTACACTATAAACAAAATGGACGACACAACTTGTATATATGGACCATACACTAGTTTTATTACTACTAATTGGAAGAAAATTATTCATTTAACACTTTTTTGTACATACGCTTTATTTTCTCCTAAACCTTCTTCTTGGTACAACGTTGCGGCCGTGATGACGGTGGTCGACATGCAGCAGACTGAGCAGACTGGATGTGGGGCGGGCTCCGATGGTTATGTAGACACAAAAACGCAGTTGGCGTCGAGCGATGGTGACGAGGGAATCCGGATGCTGCAGCAACTTGGCCTATTTGTATCGGAGGCCTGCGTTTCACTTTTGGACCCGGAGAGTGGTACTGCGCGCACTTTTCACACACGAGTGTCTCACTATCAATCGAGCGGGATTTTTAACGTTTTCGGTCGAGTGGACCCTACCCTACCGGTACTTGGGTAAAGGCGTCCACAATGGCGTTTTTGGCTTGCCAATCACTGACCGTTTTCTGCACTCGCGTCGGACGTCGTTAATACACAAAAACCGGTAGCCACACTTATCCCGCTCGAGCAACCGAACAGAACCAAGCGATCGTGTGGATGTTCTGAGCGGTCAACAAGATCCTACGGATCGACACATAAACTTTTCAACTACGGAAACGCGCGGTCACATTGGGTGTATGACTCGCTGCTGCTGGTCGTCACTTCTCCGGGTCAATTTTCTATTAGAGCCCGCATTCTGTTTTGGCGGTGGATTTTATCATTGCCCTGTCCACTTTCCAACACACACCCTCCGCGCCTCGCACCCTGTCACCCCGCATTTGATGACGATGATGATGCGGTGACAGAACGATGACGGTTGACATTTACAAAATTTTTATCGTTTTGGTTGGTGTCACAAAATATGCTACAATGTATTGACATGCTAAACGTGCGGTACTTGTTTCCTTGATTTTTTTTATAATGAACAATTATAACGAATATAATAACAAAATGAATAATAAATGAACAAGCAAAAAAATAACAAATATAAATAGATAAATAAATAAATAAATAAATAAATAAATAAATAAATAAATAAATAAATAAATAAATAAATAAATAAATAAATAAATAAATAAATAAATAAATAAATAAATAAATAAATAAATAAATAAATAAATAAATAAATAAATAAATAAATAAATAAATAAATCTCTGAACAAATAAATAACGAAACCTACATTTGACACCAACCTGGGCTATTAAGCAGAACTTAAACGCGACTCAAACATGCAAGCACGGAGTAGTAATGGTTTGACGTTTAAATTCTACTTAGACATTTACGAACAATAATTTCAAAGTATAAACAAAGAACAGGCGTCGTCAAATACACGAGATAGACCGTACACTGTTATTTATTTATACGACAAAAAATAACAATATTTACAAATATATACAAGCTGGGCTCAGTGACCAAAGCGACGATATTGTGACCTAAGAAATCACAGGTCACAACCAATCGACTCAGCTCGACGATTTGGGACAATGTATGTGTGTGTGTGAGTGTGTGTGTATGTAACGGACAAACTCTCATTCGTGTTTCTCAGCAATGGCTGAACCTTCAAACCAATTTTAAATGAAAGACCTATCAAACAGTAAGAACACTATTAATTTGTTTTTGATTCTGATGTTTAGTTTCCAAGATATGAATGTTTGAATGTGTAAAGATGGAGTTTTTTGCAGTTTTTTAAAGTATCTGCCGAAATTGACAACAAAGATTAACACTTTATATATTTTTAGGCAGCTTATACGAATACCTTTCGAACAAGCTATAGATTGTTGAAATCGGACTATTATCAAAAGAGATATTTAACATTAAATGTGTACGAAAGATTTGTATCATTTCTCATAGCCAGGTTTATGACCAAAAACATGCAATCTATTTTTAACGCCAAAACGGCTTATTTTAGGTCAATAGTATCTTCGGAGAATTTAATGGAGGCCCTTTCTTTTGTGCTTTTGCTGATATATCCCCCTATATTTATTTATCACGCACATCAACAGGCCGTACTCGGCCCTAATGATGGAAACTTAAACTAATTACACCTAAAAAACTGCAGGAATCGATTTCTTAATGATATTCGAGACAAATGAAAGTCGAACAAGTGCGACACACGATTGAAGAGGCGTTGTAGTCCCGTGATAGCGGCATTAGCTGTTTGAATAGTACGTCGAAACGGCACTCTCAGAAGAACGTTTCCGCGTAACGTTCTGGACCTTGCTTGGATGTTAACTCGCTCTAGTAAAGCTGGAGAATCGATGCGTCCTGACAGAAGATCAGAGATGAATAAGGCTCTTGCAGTTTCTCTACGACGCTGGAGAGTATCGAGCTGGATGAGTTGACACCGACTCTCGTAGCTTGGTAGACGAACAGGATCGCGCCAAGGCAGGCGTCGAAGAGCATACCGTATAAATTTTCGTTGAACGCCTTCAATTCGATCGCTGCTGTTCATGTAATTCGGGTTCCAGACCGCCGAACAATACTCCAGCGTAGAGCGCACTAAAGAGCAGTATAGGCTTTTGAGACAGTAAATGTCTGTAAAGGATTTAGCCGTACGGAAAATGAAGCCCAGGCTTCGCGATGCTTTACCAACAACATACGAAATGTGATTCTTAAATGTAAGTTTCGAATCTAACAGCACTCCAAGATCCTTAACGCAGCTCACCCGGGAAACAAGAGCTCCAGACAAGTTATATTCAAACTTAATGGGATCTTTTTTCTGGTGAACGATATCACAGAACATTTCGCCGGATTCAGAATCATTCGGTTGTTTTCACACCATCTGCTGAAAGTGTCGAATTGCTGCTGCAAATATTGTGCGTCCGATCGGCTCCTAATTCTGTTGAAAATTTTTAGATCATCTGCATACGACAACCGTGGTCCTTTCAGCTGATAGTTTACATCGTTGAAATAAAGAGTGAATATCAATGGTCCGAGATGACTTCCTTGCGGAATACCAGACGTTGCGGAGAACAGTTTGGAGTATGCATCACCTATGTTCACACTGAGTTGACGGCCAACGAGATAGGATTGAAACCATGGCAGGAGTGATCCACTGAAGCCAAGTTTTTCCAATTTAGCGACTGCGATATCGTGATTGATTTTGTCGAAAGCTGCAGATAAGTCAGTATATATAACATCAGTTTGTTGATTCGCATCGAACCCTTCGGACACAAAAGAGGTTAGAGATAGTAGATTCGTCGACGTAGATCGATTCGGCATGAATCCGTGTTGGTCTTTAGAAATATATTCCTTACAGTGAAAAAACACTGACTCCACCACGACTAACTCAAAGAGCTTGGAAATGGCACAGAGCGCAGAAATTCCTCGATAATTGTCAATGTTTCTCTTATTACCTTTTTTGTGGACAGGAAAGATGAAAGCTGCTTTCCACAATTGAGGAAAAATCGCGGTTGTCAGTGACATTTTGAATAGTTGACAGAGAGGTTCCACCAAACCAGATATACACTTTTTCAAAAACACAGCAGGGACACCATCTGGCCCAGGAGATGACGATGCTTTAAGCTTGGATGCTGCTGATACAATATCCGAGTGCTCCACACGAATCTCACTCATTGACCGTTCGAGTTGGGCCACGCCGCTAGCTGCAACGTCAATCTGCTGCGAGGACAGAGTCTCACTGACGAACACACTCGCAAATTTAGAGGCGAACAATTTGCATATGGCTTGTGAATCATGCCAACTTCACCATTCAAAAACATTGTAGAAGGTAAGCCGGTTTCTTTCCGCTGCTCATTGACGTATCTCCAAAACGATTTAGGATCCGACTTAAGCTTACGTTGCATTTTTCGTTGGTAGTTTGAAAAACAAAAACTGTTCAGTTTTTTAAAATCGTTATTGAGCCTTACATAATAAGCTCTAAGTGACAAGGTACGGCGTTTGGAAAACTTTCGTAATGCTGCTCTTTTCGCAGTTTTTAGCTGACGTAGCTCGGCTGTCTGCCAGGGGGATTGATCACTTCGTTGATTACACTTTGGAACATGACGATCGATAAGGTAGCTCATTATATGGCAGAACGTTTCAGCGGCGGAGTTCACATCATCCTTGCTTAGCACAGAATCCCAGTTAATACTTTGTAAAATATTCAAAATGCTGCTATAGTCGGCCCGCTTATAATTGTAACACACGGTGGGCGCGTGACTCGAAAACTTCATAGGCGGTACGTCCTGGAGTGTAAGATGTAGAGGCGGATGGTGGCGAACATACTTTACTAGCGGGGTGAGGGCGGTGGAAATATGCGGCGATTGATCTCTGGCATTGACGTGAGATATTTTCACAAATTTTCTTGGAAGTGATTATATCGAAATGATTCCTTCAGCAAATTGGTAGATCTTACTTTTGCGAATAACTTTACTGAAGACTTCAAATATCTATTTTGAATACTTTAAAAATTATGGCTTCTTTATTGTTCAATATAGTAATAAACCATTGAAATAACCCAGACATTATTTCGATAAAACAAATTTTGTATTTCATTTTTCTATCTACAACCGCTAGAAATAATCACCGAACACTTTCTAGTTGTCTGGAAGGAACTTGATAACTTATCAGTGCAAAAATGTTCATTTGTGCGACCCTTCTGACTGTAATTTTTTCATCGAATCGATCTGAAACATTGTAAAATTTAAAGTTGACTTTACCCAAATCGTTTCCCAAAATTGCCCCAAAACACATATGGTTCTTAGAAGGAGGTAAAAGGAGGTGCACTCACCTTAATGATGTTGGCCGTCGTCATCATGTGACCCCGGGAATTGCTTGAGAGCTGCCTATTCCAGAACACCGTCACTGGTTTATTTATTCTAAGCGAATTAGTCATTCCTCACAAATGCACAGCGCTCTTCCGCGACTAGATGGTTCGCCGACACAACATATTCGATCCGAGAAATTTCACAATAACCGCTCTGTTGCCGCAAATGAATCTGCTGCTTTGCCGTTGCATTGGTAGTGGCGGCTGTTTTCCCACCGTTTTCCACCCGCGCTGTGGTTGCTTTCCCGGGCAGTCTGAACAATTGAGGTCTGTAATATTGTCTTCTTTGCAGATCCGGATCCGCTGTGCAGGTTTCGATCGCCTTGTTCGGAAACTTGATCACGTACTCGGTGGACCAAACCGGTTCTCCTCAGGATTTGACCAGCCGCACCGGACTCTGGCTGTTGCGATCGAACCGAAATGTCGTGGTGATTGTTGCCACTACGAGTATTGCCGACCTGGGAGGAGCCGGACTGCACGGACTTTCCTCTCGGGACCGGGCCGACGTCGCCGAGGGATGATTATTGGATGCTCCCGGATAGTTGTTGCCGTCTTTCTCTTGATTTTACCGGCGAACTCGTTGGAACCTAGCATCCGCACGGCAGCGTGGTTTGCTCTTATATTTACTGCCGGCGCTGACCCTTGCGGCACTATTTTATACTCACGCCTCGTGACGATGGGGATGTTTTACTTGTCTCCTGCCTATGATGGTACGGATGCGAGAGTGGTATCTTCGGTGTTAACGGTATCGCATGTGTTCCCGGCGACTGCTGATAACACGACGGTCCTCCTTTTTTTCCGTCCGCAGGATCAGCCTCCGTTTGCTCGTACCTGCCTTCTTTTCGATTGAACGCTAACCTCTCTACTGACTTTTCTCCACGTTTTTTTCCTTTTTTCTACCTTTTTGACGTTTTAGCCTACGTCCGGTTTTTGTTGCCAGACAAATTTGTTTTTGTCAAGCGAGTGTTTTACTTGCACACCTTCTTCTGTCGGGTATGCCGTGCACGCTTATCATAATTACCTCAATGAACCATAATTTAATTTTATAATTTAATTCAATATGCACATTATCTTAACCATTATGTGCAAACATAACATAACATTACCGAAGCGGATGAATTTTTCATGCATCCTAGCTAGTGATGCATGAAAAATTCTAAAACTTTTCCTTACAAAAAGTCGGTCAGAGACGGTGAATCGCTCAGGAGACTTGCACGAACAACAGGTTCAACAAGTACAAACATAACGCAAATCCTAAACTGCAAACCTCTACGCTTGCTAAATCTTCATCTCATCTAAACTAATCCAATCACACACCAGCGAGTTCTGGTAAAATTTGCGATCACCAACACCAACAAATCTTTGGTAAAATTGTCTCCGACTGAGTTTTTATTCATGCTTCTCTGTACCTCCCCTACTTCGGCTCAACAGGCAAATAATCATTACTAATTTTAACACTAAACTAGTAGGATTATAATTAAATTACGAGAAGTTACAATTAACAGTGATAGTATTCTTAGTGTGGGGATTATAATTGCGCAGGAAAAGGGGTATTTAATTCCTAAACCGCCATGAGTCCGTAGCAAGGGTTTTACCGCGCCCAGAATCGCGTTTCTTTTGATTTTCATGACGGCCCCTGCCACAATTGAGTTCCCTCCGATCTTATGGATCTTGTTAGCACTGGATCTGACCACAGTTTGACACCAATCCAGGAAATGGTTATTTTGATTCCGCGAAGCGTATTGTATTGAGTGGCTTTTTTATTTTGTCGTAGCTGGTGTTGCTCATAGCTGGTTAACTTATCCGAATTTATTCGTTCCGTCAGCGTTTTGATTCGTGAACTGTATCAGTTTCTCTCGCTCTGACAAACGGCTGACCCGCGGAGGCTTGCGTGTCGTAAACATTCGTACTTCGATTTCTCCCGTATCGAGAACGGCAAACGCTCGAACGTTTTGTGGGCAGCAGGAGTTGACAGGTTGTGAGGAGGGTATGGTGCTTGGCTTCGTCATGCTCGAAATCCCCGCTATGAGCGGTGTGTGTCCGTTGGTGATTCCGCTTCGCCACGGTCTGCTGTGCTCAATTGTTGTCCTGGTTTGCCCTGCTCCATCCGCTGCATGGTTTTGCTCGCTCCGAAAAATGCTCGCGCGCTTGCGCCAGTGACTGAGGTCTATAACTTGGTTTGATGTGTCACCATGAAGCAGCTTACCTATGAGATTGACTTTTGCTATGTCTGCGGAGTCCAGAGGGGTCCGCCTTCGTCGACCTGCACCCCTGTGCAACGGCTCAAGGTTTTCCCGAGACTCGCTCCGAAAGTTCCGTCTCTAGTTTGCGGTTGCCTGCTTTCCTTCCTGTTGCGCTCGCGTGCTCGCTGGTCGATTTCTCTCGTTCCGAAATGGCGCGCCTGCTGTGGGCTTCTGCTTTCTCGAAATGCGTTTTCTCTCGAATCGCTAACGGCGTGCCTGCTGAAGGCTTCTGCTTCTCGACGTGCGCTTTCTCCCGATTCGCTAACGGCGTGCCTGCTGAAGGCTTCTGCTTCTCGACGTGCGTTTTCTCCCGATTTGCTAACGGCGTGCCTGCTGAAGGCTTCTGCTTCTCGTTGGTGGGAGTTCTGTACCGTCCTTCACGTCACGACCGCTCCTTACTGCGACTGAGAGTTGTCACGGGCCTTCCTAGACAGCTCCTCGAATCCATTTGACGCTGGCTGGTGTGCCATGGTGGGGAGGTAGTTTGAAAGAAGTTATTGCTCACCACACCATGACAGGGCACGATTTGTCCCGATCGGCTAACGGTATTTTTGGAGCACATTGCTCATGGTTAGCAGGCTGAAACCCGCCGACATAGCTGAGTATTTTTTCTCTAATCTGCCTTGATGTCCTTCGCATGGTATCTGCCCTTTCTTCCTGTTGGCACATCCTCCAGCAAATATAGGTTGGCTCCGAGGGTTTCCTTTATGATGGCCGGTGTGAACTTCGGATCCAGTTTTTGGTTGACATGGTCCGCCTTTGAGGACAGGCCGAATGTTCTTCGCCACACCAGGTCCCCCACCTTGAATGATACTGTTCGCTTACGGAAGTTGTAACGCTGCTTCGCCTTTTCGTGGTTGTTTTGTATGCGTTGTACAACGAACTGCTGAATTCGCCTGATCTTTGATAACCGCATGTCCTGTGCCACCTTCGGGTCATCGTGACTGTTTAGTTCTTGTTGTTTGTACAGATCCGTGTGGAGAATCAGGTCTCTGCCGAAATTTGCAGCGTGCGGACTTACGCCGGTCGCCTCATGTTTAGCACTGTTGATGGCCGCAGTGATTGCTGGGAGCTGCTCGTCCCATTCTCGGTGATCTCCATTTAACAGGGAACGAATACATGTTACTAGGACTCTGTTGACCCTTTCCGTGTTGTTGACCATTGGACAGTAGAACGCCGTTTTCATGTGGGCGATGTTGTGTCGTGACAGCAACGATTTAAATGCCATTGACTCGAATTGCTTCCCGTTGTCGGAGAGTACTATCCGCGGGCGTGAGAATTTCAAAAATACTTCCTTCTCCAGAAATTCCGTCATTTTCACCGAATCTGCGCTGCGCATTGGGTGCACGATGACATATTTCGTAATCCAGTCCACGATAACCAACATCACTGTGTTGCCTCGCTTCGATCTGGGCAGCGGACCTACGAAGTCCATCGAAACCAGTTCCCATGGCATTCTAGCCGGCTTCAGCTTTCCCATTGTTGGCATCATCTGTGTGTTCGGTGCTTTACTGGCCTTGCACGCGTCGCAATCTCGAATGTACTTGCTGATTTCCAGCTGCATTTTTGGCCAATAGAAATGAGATTGTATCTTCTGCCAAGTTTTGTGGAAACCAAGGTGTGCGGCTGTCGGGGAATCATGGAACCGCTTTATGACCTCGATCCGTTCCTCGCTTGGAACAACCTTCTTCCATCTGTGTGTCGTGTTTCCCATTTCATCCTTGCAAAGACAGTTCTTGTACAGCTCGTTTCCTGTCAATCGAAAGTCCGGGAAGTTATCACCGTTCTTTGCAACACGTTCTTGTAGGCTCTTATACCAGCCATCTTTGATTTCTTCCGTCGCGAATACCATGCTTGCAACGATCCTCGACAACGCATCCGGTACAACGTTAATGCTTCCCTTCCGGTATTTGATCTCAAAGTCATACGCGTTCAATCTTAATAGCCATCTACTCATTAGCGCCGTCGGGTTTTTCATCGACCTTAAGTAACTCAACGCTGCGTGATCACAGTACACCGTAAACCGTATGCCTTCAACGTATCCACGGAACTTTTCGATCGCGCGGATTACGGCCAAACATTCCCGCTCTGTCACGGAGTATTTCCTTTCGGATGAAGACAGCTTTTGAGAGAAATAGCAAATTGGATGCTCTTCCCCATCTATCTCCTGCGTCAGTACTGCGCCTATTGCCACATCGCTGGCGTCGCAAGCAATCGAAAACGGTTTCGTGTAATCTGGCATTGCCAATACCGGTGCCGACACCAACGCAGCTTTGAGTTTCAGGAAAGCTTGTTCAGCCTGTGAATTCCAACAGAATTTGCTTTTCGTTTTCGTTAGTTCCGTGATTGGAGCTGCGATTCTTGAGAAGTCCACGATGAATCGCCGGTACCAATTGCAAAGACCAAGGAATCTTTGCACTTCCTTTCTAGTCGATGGAGAAGGGAACTTAACGATGCTTTCGATTTTGTCCTCATCCACTTTCCAACCGTCTTCATTTAGGATGTAGCCGAGGTATTTGATTTCACGCCGGCAAAACTTCGATTTTTCCGTTGATATCGTCAAGTTTGCATGCCGTAACCGTTTGGCTACCTCCTCGAGCGTCTTTATGTGTTCCTCGAAAGTCCTGGAACAAATGATGATGTCATCCAGGTAGTGGAATACTTCAGGTTCCATATCTGCAAACAGTCGCGTCATCAACCGTGCTAGGGCTTGACTGGCCGTACACAGTCCAAATGGGACAACCTTAAATTGGAAGTGTCCTCTCGAAGGAACTGTAAACGCCGTCAGCGGTCTCGAATCCGGATGTAGCGGTAATTGCCAAAACGCATCCTTCAAATCTATCGACGAGATGTAATTGCAGCCGCCGAGATTATTTAGAATCGAGGAAATCTGAGGTATCGGATAGCCTTCATTCACCATCACGGAGTTCAAGTGTCTCGCATCCAAGCAGACGCGATGTTGTCCCGTTTTCTTTTTCACCGCCACTAGAGGGTTATTCCACGGTGAATACAGTGCATCTTCGATTACGTCCAACGAGATCATTCTGTCGATTTCTCGGTTTACCTCCTCCAGTACGTACGGGGACATTGGATAGTAGCGTTGCTTGCGTGGTGCTGCTTGTCCAACATCAATGCGGTGCTCATACATGGTAGTCCTGCCTATTTTTCCGTCTTTCGCCTTTGGAAACATATCAATCGTACGTTGAAGTTGTTGTTGTTGCTCGATGTTCAGCTTTTTCATGGACTCGTCTTCTTTCAGCTCAGTGTCCTGTACTTCGGTTTCCATTGTACAACAAATCGCCCTTACACCGAATTTTTTCCAGAAGTTCATTCCTAGGATCACACAGTCTGGAATGGTGGGTACTAGAAGCGCCGGAATTGTGTCATTTCGATTGTTGTATACTACGGGCAGTCGGGTGAAACTGCTGATCCTGTGCCGCGTGCCATCAGCTGTTTTGATACCACCTTCGACAGAGCCTATCCGCAACGATAGGTCTTCGACCAACTTTGCATATTTTCCTCCTAGAATCGAGCAATTCGCGCCGCTGTCGAGCAGTGCCGTTATTTTCCTTCCCATCACACTGATTACTGCGTGTGGCCGGTTGTCATGTCCAGAATTGATGATAATGGAGTTGATGTTTTGAAATTCTGGAATGGTTGAGGGATTCTCGAACTGCTTCGGAAAATCATTTCCCTCTATTGTCTGTTCTCCGCTGTTCCGTTTCCCGCATCCGTTCTGCAAGAGAAACAGCTGCGCAGTGAATATCCTTTCCGCCCACATCTGTAACAGAATAATATCGCCTGTGGTTTTGGACAGTCCATGAACCGATGTCCTTCCTCGTCACAGTTCCAGCAAGTTAACACTAAACGCCGGTGATCAGCGGTGCTTTCGCCCTGTGCTTGCAGTGAGCGCTCCTCGCGTTTCGGTTCGTGTGCCGCTGGCAGTGTGAAAGGCACATGATGTGGCTGCTGCTGTTGCAGTGCATGCGACTGAAGCTGTCCGTGTCGTGTTTGACCTTGTTGTGGTTGCATGTACCGCCGATGCTGCTCCGATGGGTTGGTTTTTTGCGACGGTGGAAAGGTTGGTCTTTGTCCTCTTGCTGATAATTGCAATTTCATTTCACTGACCTGCTCCATTAGCTGATCTATTTTCAGTTGCCATGGATCTTCAGCATCCTGCGACTGAGTGGCCTCGTAGCTCGGGTATGGACACTCCATTGTACCATTCTCTCCTGACAGGTTCTCCATTTCTACCGCATGAACTCGACTGAATCGTGGTTGATATTGTGAGGTGTGTGTCGGCTTCGGTGTGACCGTTGGCGTTGCAAAGTTTGGTTCTAACAATGCACCGTGCGGTATGGGAAGACGCCGTTGCCTGCTTAAAAGCAATCTAGTTTCGTCATAGCTGATGCAAACCTCGACCATCTCCTGCAGTGTCCTTGGTCTTGCTGCCGTGACGATCGCCGCGTAATCCGCGTTCATGTTTTTCTTGACAATGAAAAACTTTTCCTCTTCCTGCATTGGTGGTTCTACAAAACGAAATAAAGCTGAGATGTCCCGATAATATTTGGCGAATGACTCATTGAGCCCTTGGAACCGAAAGCATGCCTCCAGCCGCAATATCTGCGCGTACCCGCTGGGTAAAAACTCCTTGCGAATCTCCTGCTTGAATGCCTCCCACGAGTTCAATCTGTGCTGCGTCATAGCTCGAGCATACCAATCAAGCGCGTCCTCCTGCAACAAATGCTTGATTGATGCCAGCAGCGTGTCATCGTTCATTCCTTCCGATCTGGCGAATGTTTCCACCCTATCCAGAAAAACATTCAGCGATGTGGTGTCTTTCTCCCCCCTGAACTTGAACGGCCAGTTATGCACTGCCTTCAGCATTCGCCTGTCTTCACTACGATCTTGTGTTGGTCTCGATTCCCGCCGCAGTGGATGACGTAATAAATCATCTCGAAGTCCGTCGAATTCTTCCCATGCGTTGCGACATCGATTGTGTCTGTTTGGGTTGCGCGCCTGTTCAGCCTCCTGCTGTGTTATTGGTGGTGGTGGCCAAATGACTTCCGCTGTGTCGATGTTGTTCAGATGCGACTGCTCTTGAACTTCGCTCGTTGCTCCTCTCCTCTTGCTGTTGTTTGCTAGATTTCCGGATTGGAATGGGGTGTAGTGCGAGCTCGCATCGAAACGTGCTCCGGTGAAATCCGGCCACGCCAAATCGCTGCCGTGTCCTGCTGAAAGTGGTGAGCTGGTTGGAGGTAACGAGGTGTGTTGCCTGCTATCGCTAGCACTTGTGGCCTTGTTTCTGCCCATCGGTACGCCTAACTGTTCTCTTCCTCCACCACTTCCGTCTACCACTCGGGTAACTGCTCTATTTAGTACACTGTTCACATCACATTCCATTACTTTAACCAACGTCTGAAGTGAACTGTGCGCTTCCGCGAACCCATCCGGAGGTTTCAAGATTGCTAACCGGAATCGATAATGTGCGATACGCGATCGAAGCTGTGCGAGCATTTCAATATTGACGTCTCTGAGAGCAACACTAACCTGCTTATGTAATTCGTAAATCTGGATTTGACACCTTTCCATGTTTACTGTGGGGCTTATAGCGTGCTCTGCGCTATCCCGTGTCACATTCCGTGCTGCATCCTCTCGGATTGCCTTATGCAAAAGTTGCACTTTCGTGCGATGAGTCTTTGGTCCTAAGTTAACCACATGTCTCAAAGCCAATTCATACTCAATCTCTTCATCGATTAAGTGTGTGTAATCCATTATCTAAGATCGGTTTCACAAATCGAATTGCAAGCTTAAAAAATTCGAGTGAAATCTACACTAAAACTATCACAAGAATATAATCAAAACTCAATACTAACGGTAATGTATCTTAAATGTGGGGTTTTTAGTTGGGCGCCAATGTAAAATTAAAAGTTGACTTTACCCAAATCGTTTCCCAAAATTGCCCCAAAACACATATGGTTCTTAGAAGGAGGTAAAAGGAGGTGCACTCACCTTAATGATGTTGGCCGTCGTCATCATGTGACCCCGGGAATTGCTTGAGAGCTGCCTATTCCAGAACACCGTCACTGGTTTATTTATTCTAAGCGAATTAGTCATTCCTCACAAATGCACAGCGCTCTTCCGCGACTAGATGGTTCGCCGACACAACATATTCGATCCGAGAAATTTCACAATAACCGCTCTGTTGCCGCAAATGAATCTGCTGCTTTGCCGTTGC
Organism: Topomyia yanbarensis; assembly: GCF_030247195.1. Taxonomy (NCBI): domain Eukaryota; kingdom Metazoa; phylum Arthropoda; class Insecta; order Diptera; family Culicidae; genus Topomyia; species Topomyia yanbarensis. The sequence goes on along the minus strand of NC_080671.1, from coordinate 258,501,068 downwards.
ATTGGTAGTGGCGGCTGTTTTCCCACCGTTTTCCACTCGCGCTGTGGTTGCTTTCCCGGGCAGTCTGAACAATTGAGGTCTGTAATATTGTCTTCTTTGCAGATCCGGATCCGCTGTGCAGGTTTCGATCGCCTTGTTCGGAAACTTGATCACGTACTCGGTGGACCAAACCGGTTCTCCTCAGGATTTGACCAGCCGCACCGGACTCTGGCTGTTGCGATCGAACCGAAATGTCGTGGTGATTGTTGCCACTACGAGTATTGCCGACCTGGGAGGAGCCGGACTGCACGGACTTTCCTCTCGGGACCGGGCCGACGTCGCCGAGGGATGATTATTGGATGCTCCCGGATAGTTGTTGCCGTCTTTCTCTTGATTTTACCGGCGAACTCGTTGGAACCTAGCATCCGCACGGCAGCGTGGTTTGCTCTTATATTTACTGCCGGCGCTGACCCTTGCGGCACTATTTTATACTCACGCCTCGTGACGATGGGGATGTTTTACTTGTCTCCTGCCTATGATGGTACGGAAGCGAGAGTGGTATCTTCGGTGTTAACGGTATCGCATGTGTTCCCGGCGACTGCTGATAACACGACGGTCCTCCTTTTTTTCCGTCCGCAGGATCAGCCTCCGTTTGCTCGTACCTGCCTTCTTTTCGATTGAACGCTAACCTCTCTACTGACTTTTCTCCACGTTTTTTTCCTTTTTTCTACCTTTTTGACGTTTTAGCCTACGTCCGGTTTTTGTTGCCAGACAAATTTGTTTTTGTCAAGCGAGTGTTTTACTTGCACACCTTCTTCTGTCGGGTATGCCGTGCACGCTTATCATAATTACCTCAATGAACCATAATTTAATTTTATAATTTAATTCAATATGCACATTATCTTAACCATTATGTGCAAACATAACAACATATCGGAAAATGAAAACCGAAATAAATAACTCCAAGCAACGGCGTAGCCAAGAGAAGGTTTTGGGGTTTAACACCATACAACCGCCCCCCCCTCCACACCCAAAAAAAATTTGATTGAAAATTTATTATGCTGACTGATTTAATTCAATATTACAATAACAATTATCTGATCCGTACATTGATAACCTGTTGTTGTAAACATCATGAGGACTTTTGATAAATTGTCGGAATGGGGTCCTGATATGTAACTTATCTATTGGTCTTGATTTCACAGTTGTCTAATAGCATCAATATTAAATTGCTACCTGAAAACATTCCAATAGAAAATTCCAGGATTCTGTAATCAGTCATAATCCTCAGATTTTTTTTCAAATTGAGCTCGCTTTTGTAGAGATGTACTGTAATAAGGGTCTTTATTTAATAGGAAGCGAAGTTAAAATTGATTTGATGTCTATGAAACATAGAACTGCTCACCAAAAAACGCTTTTAATCCACCTAACAGTGTGATGAGACATTTCTTATAACTCTTATCACTCTCTTCGGATATTATATCGTTTGAGAACATTTAGAACTTGATGCTTGAGCATAGGACAACATCAGTACTAGAAATCTCAAACCAAATCAATGGGAAACCGAAAAAATGGCCCGTCAAATAGACATACCAACGAATTATTGTTAATGCTCTGTTAATAAAATATCTAAATTGTGGTGGGAAAACTGAATTTTCCTAAAGGGGTTATAGGGTGATGAGCCTATTTTCACCATACTAAGCAAGGTGCCTCACTAATTCAGTAATTTCTTGCCTTACAATCAATGCAATGCGTAAAAATTGACATCAACCGCTTTGCTTCGTTGTTAAGAACCAATATAATAACACAAATGCGTTGAAAACAGTAAAATTCTCGTGTTTGAGCGCAATGAAAACTCGAATCGAGTGCCCCTATTGTTGCGCTGCCATTTGACTCAATGCGTTGAACAAAGATGGCAAACACTGCTCTAACCAACGGCTTCAAATGGGTAGGGTGATAATAGAAACATGGCGCAAATAGGCGCATCACCCTATATTGTACTGAGCCAAAAAAATCGAATTTTTTTTTGAATCGATTTGAAGTTTATACTTTACTCAAATTTCCAACGCGACTGAGAACTAAGAAAGGAAAGTATTTATTTAAATTAAAATTTGTTTTTGCTATTGAAATTGACAAAATGATAGTATCGCCCCTTTGGCGATTGTTTACTTTTTCGGTCCCACCTATCAGCATTGAAGTATCGCCCTTACGATTTTTACAATAACTACCGTTCTACACCACCGATTTCGTCCGTGTTTTTTCAATAGCGACCATTGTTACTATTTACAGCTGGTATCAGCTTGATAATTCTAAAAAATACGAAAAAACAGTTTCGCATCTAAACTGCTAGCAAAAAAAGTATCGCCCTGTTTGTTAAAATACAGTTTCGCCCGTTGTATTTTTTGCTGTAGCAAATATCGTAGAATCAAAATTTTTAGGTTAATTTGTTGCGTTTCAAAGCCCTCATTCGCATGTATGAAAAAAAGCCTTATGTTTACATTTGTAAGTATCACCCTTCTCACAAAAAAGCGTTGAAATGAAATCGCAGCTCCTGATATCACGCTATCTCTGAAGTGCATCCGTGCATAGTTCCAAATTTTACTTCGACATCGACTTTTTCTAAAGGTGACTTCCCAGTAGTATCCTTAATTTGAATTATTATCGCTAATCCTAATGCCAAAGAACAAATAAAAACCTCTCGAAAACGAACCGTTTGGGAAAATCATCACCATTACTAGAATTTTCATTTTCACGAAATGCACTGCGTGCACAGTGCTCTGAAAATCTAGCGAAATCGTCTTAGGGCACCAGCTGGTCTAATTCAAAGCTATCTGCGCGGCAAACTCTGTAAATAATACTAAAAATTTCTATTCCATAATTTTCAGTTCAGCAATTCGAGAGTGCTCACCGTAAGCCATGAAAAATAGACTACGTTGTGAAGCGATGGTCACTATTTATTAAAAAAATCACGGTTAAATAAAAAAATAAACTATTAAAAAAATTCAAATAGTTTATAATTTTCACAAACTAATTAGGAAAAATTGTTTAATAAGCTTTCGTAATATTGTGTAGGAAAAAAGCTGAAAATTTCAGTATTTTCTCTATCTGCAACATATAAACCCTTAAGTATACCAATTAATTGGTATACGAATTGGAATAGGTTCGCTAAATTTTGGAAGAATTCTATAAAATAACCCCTTGAAAGCTTTCTAAAAATTGTTGTAGCACGATGCAATAAAAAATCCCCAAAAATGAAATGTACCTATTAATGTGAAACACAGTGAATAATTCATACAATAAAGACCCATTTTTATCAATCTCATGGTGTATTTTAAGCTGACAAAATGGGGACATTGACTAAACCGGGCAATTATTTTTTCTTTATAATAAACTGAAGCTGTTAAAATATTCTTCCCGTCCCTTGATGTAGTCTGATAACTATTTCTGATTATTATGAACTTTTTATTTTTGCATATTTCCGTACTGTCATACTGTCCAAACGGCATAATTCCGAAACCATAATTTTTGAAGTTTTAAAATTATGCAGAATTAATTTTTCAGAAAATAGTAACAGAGTTCGTGTCTTTAGCGAATTTGTTGAGACTTTATTGTAGTCATGAATAACCTGAGAAAATTCACCATAAATACTTCTTGGACGATATACCGTCAAAATTATTTTATCACATGATACGCTGTTTAACGTTCGTAAAATTCATCGAAGATACTAAACCTCCGAAATTGGCGGTTTCAAAATGATGATGATGATATCTTGACCTTAAATTACTGTTTTTAAACATTTGACCTATACATATAATTGGTCATACAACAAAAATCAAATGCTCATCAAAATCGATCAGAACCTGCTAGAGTCGAATGGAAATCGTCATTTTTTCATAAATTTCTCTCTACATTCGGAAAGTGTTATCCTCGTTATTAATCATATTACGTTTTCGTCTCAACTCGACGCATTCCCAAAATAAAAACCTGTTTTAATCCACCTAGTGGTGCAATTGTGCTTGTCTCATTTGTCCAGACTACGATTCCATGGCTGGTTATGTTCAATACAATGGTGGAAATGAATATTACATGTTCAGTACGATTTGCACATACATACAATGGATCGACAGCCACGATCTTGAGATACTATGTAATACTGAAACATCGCTTGAAACCAGCGGCGGATCATGGAGAAAGATCCGGGAGGTCCGGGTCCTGCCGAAAATTTTCAACTTGTTAAGAAATTTTAAACTAGTTTTAATTTTAAAGTAGCAACCCCTCACTGCATACTCCCTCCGGGCCGGTATGATTGACGAATTTGTAGAGTGGTTGCATAACCTTTCTATATGAGAAAGGCAAAAATGTACCAAAGTCCAAAAAAGTCAATTTTTGTCAAACATCTCAATGTTTCATGCATTTTAAAGTCATTTGGCATCAAATATACAAATTTAATTTTGAATTTTTTTATTTCAGTTTATATGGGAATTTGCTGTGTGATTGCACACTTCAACTCGTAACTCCGGAACCGAAAGTCCAATCAATAAAAAATTCAATAGCAGCCGATGGGAAGGTTGTACCTTTCATTTGAGACTAACTTTGTGCAAATCGGTCCAGCCATCTCTGAGAAACAGAGGTCACATATTTTTCCCACATACACACACATACATACACACACAGACATTTTCCGATCTCGACGAACTGAGTCGATTGGCATATGACACTCGGCCCTCCGGGTCGGGATTAGATTGACGAATTTTAGAGTGAATGAGAAAGACAAAAACATTTTTAGCAAATGTTGAAAGTTATGCATTTTTTGGTGAGTAGTTTTGTGTTTCATAGGCATTAAATCAATTTTATCTTCGTTCCTATTAAATAAAGACCCTTATTACAGTACACCTCTACACAAACGAGCTCAATTTGAAAATAAATCTGAGGATTATGATAGATTACAGAACTCTGGAATTTTCTATTGGAATGTTTTCAGGCAGGAATTTGATATTGATGCAAGTAGACAACTGTGAAATCAAGACCAATGGATCAGTTACTTATCAGGACCCCATTCCGACAATTTATCAAAAGTCCTCATGATGTTTACAACAACAGGTTAGCAATCTACGGATCAGATAATTGTTATTGTAATATTGAATTAACTCAGTCTGCATCAATAGATTTTCAAGTTCAATCCAATATTTTTTTTGGGTGTGGAAGGGGTGGGGTTGGGTCGGGGGTGGGGTGCGTTTTATGGTGTTAAACCCCAAAACCTTCTCTTGGCTACGCCGTTGCTTGGAGTTATTTATTTCGCTTTTCATTTTCCGATATGTTTCAGATCGATCCGATGGTCATAAGTTAGAAAAATTGCAGTCAGAATGTTCGCACAAAGGAAGATTTTTGCACTGATAAGTTATCAAGTTCCTTCCAGACAACTTGGAAGTGTTCGGTGATTATTTCTAGCGGTTGTAGATAGGAAAATGAAATACAAAATTCGTTTTATTGAAATAATGTTTGGCTTGTTTCAATGGATTATTACTATATTGAACAACAAATAGGCGACAAAGAGTAATCCACAAACACCAAGCCATAACTTTTAAAGAGATATTTGAAGTCTTCAGTAAAGTTATTCGCAAAAGTAAAATCTACAAATTTGCTGAAGGCATCATTTCGATATAATCACTTCCAAGAAAATTTGTGAAAATATCTCACTCATAGGGGGATTAATCAGCAAAAGCACAATACCAAAAGAAAGGGTATATTGCCTCCATTAAATTCTCCGAAGATACTATTTACCTAAAATAAGCCGTTTTGGCGTTAATAATAGATTACATGTTTTACATTTCTTATAAAATAAATGTATAGAATTCGCTCAAACTTTCAAGATTATTTCCGAGGCCCGGAGGGCCGAGTCTTATATACCAATCGACTCGGCTCGACGATTTGGGACAATGTCTGTGTGTGTGGTGTGTGTGTGTGTGTGTGTGTGTGTGTGTGTGTGTGTGTGTGTGTGTGTGTGTATGTCTGTGTGTGTGTGTATGTAACGGACAAATTCTCATTCGTGTTTCTCAGCAATGGCTGAACCGATCTTATCCAAACCAATTTTAAATAAAAGAATTAGAAAACAGTATGAACGCTATTAATTTGTTTTTGATTCTGATGTTTAGTTTCCAAGACATGAATATTTGAATGCGTAAAAATGGCGTTTTTTGCAGTTTTTTTGAATTATCTGCCGAGATTGACAATATAGTTTAACAATTTATATGTTTTTAGACAGCTTTAACGAATACCTTTCAAACAAGCTATAGATTGTTGAAATCGGACTGTTATCAAAAGAGATATTTATAATTAAATGCGGACGAAAGATTTTTATCATTTCCCATTGCCAGAAATATGACCAAAAATATGTAATCTATTATTAACGCCAAAACGGCTTATTTTAGGTCAAAAGTATCTTTGGAGAATTTAATGCAGGCAATATGCCCTTTCTTTTGGTATTGTGCTTTTGCTGATTAATCCCCCTATGAGTGAGATATTTTCACAAATTTTCGTGGAAGTGATTATATCGAAATGATGCCTTCAGCAAATTTGTAGCTCTTACTTTTGCGTATAACTTTACTGAAGTCTTTAAATATCGATTTTGAATACTTTAAAAGTTATGGCTTGTTGTTTGTGGATTACTCTTTGTCGCCTATTTATTGTTCAATATAGTAATAATCCATTGAAATAAGCCAAACATTATTACGAAAAAACGAATTTTGTATTTCATTTTTCTATCTACAACCGCTAGAAATAATCACCGAACACTTCCAAGTTGTCTGGAAGGAACTTGATAACTTATCAGTGCAAAAATGTTCATTTGTGCGAACCTTCTGATTACAATTTTTCTAACTTATGACCATCGGATCGATCTGAAACATATCGGAAAATGAAAAGCGAAATAAATAACTCCATGCAACGGCGTAGCCAAGAGAAGGTTTTGGGGTTTAACACCATACAACCCCCCCCCCAGCACCCAACCCAAAAAAATATTGGAGTTGAAAATTTATTGATGCAGACTGATTTAATTCAATATTACAATAACAATTATCTGATCCGTAGATGGATAGCCTGTTGTTGTCAACAGCATGAGAACTTTTGATAAATTGTCGGAATGGGGTCCTGATATGTAACTGATCTGATCAATGTAACAATTATCTGATCCGTAGATGGATAGCCTGTTGTTGTCAACAGCATGAGGACTTTTGATAAATTGTCGGAATGGGCTCCTGATATGTAACTGGTCTTGATTTCACAGTTGTCTAATAGCATCAATATCAAATTCCTGCCTGAAAACATTCCAATAGAAAATAGAAAATTCCAGAGTTCTGTAATCAATCATAATCCTCTGATTTATTTTAAAATTGAGCTCGTTTTTGTAGAAATGTACTGTAATAAGGGTCTTTATTTAATAGGAAGCGAAGTTAAAATTGATTTAATGTCTATGAAACATAGAAATGCTCACCTCTTGATTTCACAGTTGTCTAATAGCATCAATATCAAATTCCTGCCTGAAAACATTCCAATAGAAAATAGAAAATTCCAGAGTTCTGTAATCAATCATAATCCTCAGATTTATTTTCAAATTGAGCTCGTTTTTGTAGAAATGTACTGTAATAAGGGTCTTTATTTAATAGGAAGCGAAGTTAAAATTGATTTAATGTCTATGAAACATAGAACTGCTCACCAAAAAATTGGATAACTTTCAACATTTGCTAAAAATGTTTTTGTCTTTCTCATTCACTCTAAAATTCGTCAATCTAATCCCGACCCGGAGGGCTGAGTGTCATATGCCAATCGACTGAGTTCGTCGAGATCGGAAAATGTCTGTGTGTGTATGTGTGTATGTGGGAAAAAAATGTGACCTCTGTTTCTCAGAGATGGCTGGACCGATTTGCACAAAGTTAGTCTCAAATGAAAGGTACAACCTTCCCATCCCTGCTTATGATTTTTTTATTGATTCGAAAATCAAATTTGTATTTTTGATGCCAAATGACTTTAAAATGCATGAAACATTGAGATGTTTGACAAAAATTGACTTTTTTGGACTTTGGTACATTTTTGCCTTTCTCATATAGAAAGGTTATGCAATCACTCTAAAAATCGTCAATCATACCGGCCCGGAGGGAGTATGCAGTGAGGGGTTGCTACTTTAAAATTAAAACTAATTTAAAATTTCTTAACAATTTGAAAATTTTCCCGGATCCTTCTCCATGATTCGCCGCTGGTTTCAAGCGATGTTTCAGTATCACATAGTATCTCAAGATCGTGGCTGTCGATCCATTGTATGTATGTGTAAATCGTACTGAACATGTAATATTCATTTCCACCATTGTATTGAACATAACCAGCCATGGAATCGTAGTCTGGACAAATGACACAAGCACAATTGCACCACTAGGTGGATTAAAACAGGTTTTTATTTTGGGAATGCGTCGAGTTGAGACGAAAACGTAATATGATTAATAACGAGGATAACACTTTCCGAATGTAGAGAGAAATTTATGAAAAAATGACGATTTCCATTCGACTCTAGCAGGTTCTGATCGATTTTGATGAGCATTTGATTTTTGTTGTATGCCCAATTATATGTATAGGTCAAATGTTTAAAAACAGTAATTTAAGGTCAAGATATCATCATCATCATTTTGAAACCGCCAATTTCGGAGGTTTAGTATCTTCGATGAGTTTTACAAACGTTAAACAGCGCATCATTTGATAAAATAATTTTGACGGTATATCGTCCAAGAAGTATTTATGGTGAATTTTCTCAGGTTAATATTCATGACTTCAATAAAGTCTCAACAAATTCGCTAAAGACACGAACTCTGTTACTATTTTCTGAAAAAATAATTCTGCATAATTTTAAAACTTCAAAAATTACGGTTTCTGAATTATGCCGTTTGGACAGTATGATCGATTTTCATCAAACCTTTCTAGCTACGCCGCTGACTTCAAGTAAGTAGAAACAAAGTCGTTCTACACTCGTTCACAAGAAACTTCTTCGAATGCTGAATAGATATTCAGCATTCGAAGAAGTTAATACATTGAAACCCCGATTTTATCAGCCAAATATTACATATGTTTGATGGGCTCTAGCAGACGAACAAGACTGAATTCGTGTAAATCCTTTCTTGAGCATGTTTTCCTTATCATGAAGATGGAAATATGCAAAAATAAAAAGTTCATCATAATCAGAAATAGTTATAAGAGTACATCAAGGGACGGGAAGAATATTTTAACAGCTTCAGTTTATTAAAAAGAAAAAAAAATCCCGATTTAGTCAATGTCCCCATTTTGTTAGCCTAAAATACACCATGAGATTGATAAAAATGGGTCTTTATTGTATTTTTTTTCCTTAATAATAATTCTTTATTGAAGCCTCAAGACACTTAGTCATACAGAGCCAATTACATGTAAGTTATTAAATGAAAAATTTCACATATTTTAATTTTATTATTGTATTCTGCTCGCTTTTTGTCTCATGTTTGTTCTCTCCTAGATCGGTGATCTGCCTTCAGCTGGTTCAAATCCTCAAGTCCACATTTTTAATGAATTCGAATAAAATTTCTAGGACTGCTGTTTCTTGTAATCCCAAAATATCTCTAATAGGGGTTCCATATTCTTTAGAAATACGGATCAGATTACTTTTCAAAAGTTTTCTATCTTGATTGTACTTTCTACAGTACCATACCACATGGTCGATGTCCTCATACCCCTCTTCACACTCGCAAACATTGGATGAAACTATATTGATTCTGAATAAATGACTTTTAAGAGTATAGTGATTGGCTATCAACCTAGATACAAATTTGATAAACGGCCTGTCTAATGATTTCTTATGAAACCAAGCTTTATCTGACACTAACGGGACGATTGAATAGCAATAACGCCCGAGATCGCTATTATCCCATTTTGATTGCCATTCTTTCATTGCGATTTCGTGCGCTATACCATTCATCTCATTGTGTTGAAAGCCACGAAGGAATACTGAATCACACTTTGCCCCCTGTTTCGCTAGTTCGTCTGCCTTCTCATTGCCTTCTATTCCACAATGTGAAGGGACCCACGCAAAAGAAATTGTGTAGTTCATTGATTTTAGTTCATATAGCAATTTCTTAATTTTCAGGATGTAAATAGATTGGTTCGAGTTCGCTGTTGTTGATTTCAATGCTATCAATGAACTAAGGCTATCCGAGCAAATTATGTACCGGTTAGGGGCATGATCCTTCAGGATACTGCAAGCATAATATATTGCAACTATTTCAGCAACGTATACCGAGCATGGGCTTTCAAGCTTAAATCTCACTGACCAATTGTCGTTATACACGCCAAATCCCGTGTTACCGTCAATATAAGAACCATCGGTATATATTAGTGACATTGCATCGAATTCTTCAAAATGCTCAAGGAAGATAGAATTCATATGGATATTTCTAATGTTTGCTGGAAGTTTTTCAACTTCTTTTTGAAGTGTTAAATCGATTGCTGGGACATACTGAACTACATTCACATTAAAATCAAATATAGATTCTTCTGGAGGCTTGTAACTGTCAATGGTTATGAATTGTCTATAACAAGTAAGGAATCTTGATCCGGGTTTAAGGTCGAACAGATGATCTAGTTTTTCTATAAGGGGACTGTTTCTAGCTTGACATCTAAACAAAAATCTTAAATTCGCTTCAAGCAGTCTATACTCTATTGGCATGACACCTGCTATGACTTCAGTTGCCATCGTGTGAGTGGACATCAAATTGCCCAAGCAGATTCTTAGACATCTGAACTGTACTCTATACATCTTTTTCATATGGCTATTAGCAGCGCTGGAGAAACAGAAGCATCCATATTGCATGATGGATAAGATCGTAGCTTTGTACAGTACAATTAGGTGGCTAGGATGGGCGCCCCACCATGTCCCTGTTATTGTTTTCAGTAAGTTTGTCCGCTGCTTACACTTTTTCACAACATACTCTACATGTTTCCTCCAAAGACATTTGGAATCGAACCACAGCCCCAGATATTTATGCGTGAAAGATCGATTGATACTTTCTCCCTTCATATGTAAATTTATGTTGGAGGGTGCCCTCTTATTAGAAAATACGACCATTTCGGATTTTTGCGATGAGAACTCTAGATTTAAGTTATCAGCCCACATTGAAAGATTTGATATTGTGTTCTGGAGTTTAGTTTGTATATCTTTTGCGTTTTTTCCTTTGGCCCAGATCGCTGCATCGTCAGCAAATTGAACGAGTACCACATCATCCTCTAAACAGTTACTTATATCCTTAACGTAGAAGTTGTATAGAAACGGACTTAATGTGGATCCCTGAGCCAAACCCATATAGCTACTTCTTTTTACTTTTTCCTTATTGTTCAAATAAAAGTTCATATTTTTCCGGTTCAATAAATTGAACAAAAACCTACAGGTTTGTATCGGTACTCCATGAGACGCTAATTTGTGACAGAGTATTTCAATGTTCACGCTGTCATATGCTCCTGATACGTCTAAAAATACTGCTGTTAGTTCTTCTTTCATAGCAAAACTAATTTGGATGTCTGTAGTTAGCAGTGATAGGCAATCTGTAGCACTTTTCCCCTTTCTAAAACCAAATTGCGAAGAAGATGTAAAGCCTTGGCTCTCTGCCCATACTTCCAACCTTGCAAGTATCATTTTTTCTAAGGATTTCCTTGGGCATGGAAGCAAACTTATTGGTCTGTAAGATCTATAATCGCTAGGGTCTTTTCCTGGTTTCAATATAGGGACCACTTTTACTTCGCGCCAATCCTCCGGTACTTTGTTTTCTGATACAAATCTATAGTATAAATCCAACATTTTTTCCTTTGCACATTTAGGCAATTTTTGTAGGAGTTTGAACTTTATGCCATCTAGGCCAGGAGCTGTATTATTAGAAGATAATAGAGCTGTTGAGAACTCTGCCATTGTAAATGGAGTTGATAAATCAGTGAAGTTTTCATGATCAGGGGCATCAAAATGTGGGTTGTGAACGAAGTCAGGGCATATTTTGGTAGCAAAATCGAATATCCAGTCTTCTGAATACTCTTGTTCATTATTAGAAATTTGACCGTTCCGAAGAGCTTTAGCTGTTTTCCACAACGAAGACAGAGTGGTGTCTTTATTGAAAGCTTCAATTCTAGAAACCCAATATTTTTTCTTTTTTTCCCCAAACAGTTTTCTGCATTCATAGTCTAGCTGTTGATATAGTTTAAGCTCACCTGATCCGCCTAATTTCCTGAAATTTTTATATGCTTGTTTTCTATCGCGATATTTTTCAGCGGCTTCTTTATCCCACCATGGTTGCCCAATCTTTCTTCTACCTTCTGTACTGTTAATCGGTCTCATCTGAGAATTTTTTGCTGCATCTACTATCAATTTGCATAAGTCGTCATATTCCTCCTCAGAGTTTTTGAATCTAACGTTCGGATTCTCATTGTAGTGAAAGCAATTTACATTATCCGTAACTATTTGTTGATACTTGTCCCAGTTAATGTTTTTCGTTAAATCATATAAAAAGAATATTTCTGTATTATCTGTACTTTTTTTGATATCGACTATTATTGGTAAATGGTCGCTGCCATGTGGATCGTCTATAATTTCCCATGAGCATTCAAGAGCAACTGCGTTGGAACACATCGATACATCCACTGCCGTGTTTCGGGCCGTAAGTGCACCAATTCAAGTGGGTTGTCCGGTATTTAATATCGTCAAATCATATTCGTCACACATATCATAAATTATTAAAGCTCTACTATCATCCTGAGATTCCCCCCAACAGGTTCCATGGGAATTGAAATCTCCTAGCAGAAATCGTGGCTCAGGCAGGCTTTCTACTAATTGGAATATCTTGTTTTTGTTCAAAACGTGTGGGGGAGGAGGAATGTACAGCGAAGCAATAGTGTATTTCACATTTCCTATTTTTAAAAGTATGGCAACAATTTCATTTCTGTCTCCTCCGTCTGTATTAATACATGAAAACTCATACCCTTTTCTTATACCAATAAGAACGCCTCCATATGGCGTATTTCTATCTTTCCTAACAATATCAAATCCAGGGATATGAAAATCTACATCCGCTGTTAACCAAGTTTCGGACAAACATAATATATCAATAGCGTTGTCGTTAATCATTGCTATTAGTAGCTCTTTTTTGGGCAAAATACTTCTTGAGTTCCACTGTAAAATTCGTATCGTCCTATTACTTTCTCTACCCATCAAAATCCAGAAAACTTTCAATGAGGGGCACTCGTTCACACCACGTTTTACAGATTATCCTAATTACTGGCAACAACGAACGGATCAGCTCTCTGTTTGCTGGAGAGAGTTGAAAACAGTCGCATAAAATATCGATCAACGTTGTTAGTAAAAACTTATTTTGAGCTGTATCTGTCTTCACTGTGTTAGTAACCCTATTACGCTGTGTCAGTGGTGGAAAATGATTGTTGTATTTTGTCCCAGAGAACCCCGGAGGATTGACCTGATTGTTTATTTTGTTATTATACGAGCGTTCTGGTGTTACTTCGTGCTTCGAGTTATTTCCCGCTTTCGGTAACGATTTAGGAGCGTTCGGACGTTTGCGCTTTCGTATTGCATAGCTTCCTACTTGACTTGCTGAATCCTCTTCACTAATATCTGACATATCTGATAACATGTTGTACTGGTTATTGTTTTCAATTGACACTGTCTTCAGCATCTCAGCAAATGACTTTTTGCTAGAGTTCAGAACACGTTTTTTTACACGTTGCTTAGCAAGCTGATATGATTGGCAATCTGAAATATCAGCATGCGTGGTGCTACAATGTATACACTTGTCTTCACTTAAATCGCATTTTGATTCAGGATGGCCTTGACCACATTTCCCACATTTCTCCTTATTCGAGCAAAATTTCTCAGTGTGGTTATATTGTTTGCATCTATTACAGTACATAACTTTTGGTACGTACAACCTAACCGGTAATAGAACATGCTCAATTTCCACGTAATCTGGTAAAACATGACCTTCAAAGGTTACGCGGATAGATGCCGAAGTTTTGTAGATCTTTTGTCCTTCAACAATAGATATGTCATGTAGTCGACGACTAGCCAAAATGGGAACGGATTTCAATGCCTTATTTCGCCATTTTCCTTTTCCTAGTTTGATTAGCTCTTCCAGGTCAAGATCGTTATCTGCGATAACCCCATCAATTTCTATATTTGTGCTCGGAATGTACACGTAATATTCCAATGAAAAAAGTATGTTAGCAGCGATTTCATTTGCATGTTTTCTATCGCCTACCACAATTCTAAGCCGGTGATGAGAAATTTTTCTGATCTCTTTTATTGAGTCATAACGCTTATGCAAATCTTTAGAAATCTGCACTACGTTCAAGGGTTTTTCAATTTGTCTGAAAAAGATGACATATGGACCAGGATCCGATTCTGGGTATGCCTTAACACGTTTTGGACTTTCAGGTGTATCTAGGGTGTTCGGTTTACCGAGTATAATAGGGGTACTCTGGTCCGGTTGGGTCTGAGGGATTGGGTTTGGGGTTATGTCTACCATCTCCACGTTTTGGGGATCGGTACTTGTCGAAGGTGGGAAGCCCCCACTTTCGTCGCCCATTAGAAACACAGTCACTATATATTTTATTCGAACTCTATAAAAAGTGTACTTATCCCTGAATTGTTGGCGTATTACGAGGTGTTAAATCAGCTCGCTCCTTCAATCACGGTATTCCACTATACTAGCTATTTTTCAGTTTCTTCTATTCACTTCACTATGCACGGGTAAATACAACCGATCTTGCCGAACGTTGCGAAACGAATGGTCTTTATTGTATTATTATTCACTGTGTTTCACATTAATAGGTACATTTCATTTTCGGGGATATTTTATTGCTTCGATGCAATTATTTTTAGGTAGCTTTCAAGGGGTTATTTTGTAGACTTCTTCCAAAAATTGGCGAACCTATTCCAATTCGTATACCAATTAATTCGTATACTTAAGGGTTTATATGTTGCAGATAGAGAAAATACTGAAATTTTGAGCTTTTTTCCTACACAATATCACGATCTCTCGAATTGCTGAACTGAAAATTATGGAATAGAAATTAATTTTTAGAATTCTTTACAGATTTAACTCGCCGCGCAGATGGCTCTGAATTAGTCCCGCTGGTGCCCTAAGATGATTTCGCTAGATTTTCAGAGCACTGTGCACCCAGTGCATTAAGGCAAGTGACGGAAGGTTATCGAAAAGATTCGTGAAAATGAAAATTCCAGTAATGACGATGATTTTCCCAAACGGTTCGTTTTCGAGAGGTTTTTATTTGTTCTTTGGCATTAGGATTAGCGATAATAATTCAAATCAAGGATACTACTGGGAAGTCACCTTTAGAAAAATATCAGGAGCTGCGATTTCAATTTTCTTAGTTCTCAGTCGCGTTGGAAATTTGAGTAAAGTATAAACTTCAAATCGATTAAAAGAAAATTCTATTTTTTTGGTTCAGTACAATATATAACCCCTTTAGGAAAATTCAGTTTTCCCACCACAATTTAGATATTTTATCAACAGAGCATTAACAATAATTCGTTGGTATGTCTATTTTATGGGCTATTTTTTCGCTTTCCCATTGATTTGGTTTGAGATTTCTAGCACTGATGTTGTCCTATGCTGATTTGAGCGATTCTCTGAGTCCTGCCACTATCCTATATAGTATGTGTTATCAAAAACATCGCGAAGCATCATGTTCTAAATGTTCTCAAACGATATAATATCCGAAGAGAGTGATTAAAGTAATAAGAAATGTCTCATCACACTGTTAGGTGGATTGAAACCGTTTTTGGTCATATTTCTGGCAATGGGAAATGATAAAAATCTTTCGTACACATTTAATGTTAAATATCTCTTTTGATAATAGTCCGATTTCAACAATCTATAGCTTGTTCGAAAGGTATTCGTTAAAGCTGTCTAAAAACATATAAATTGGTAATCTGAATTGTCGATTTCGGCAGATAATTCAAAAAACTGCAAAAAACGCCATGTTTACGCATTCAAACATTCATATCTTGGAAACTAAACATCAGAATCAAAAACAAAATAATAGCGTTCTTACTGTTTTAGTTCTTTCATTTAAAATTGGTTTGGATAAGATCGGTTCAGCCATTGCTGAGAAACACGAATGAGAATTTGTCCGTTACATACACACACAGACACACACACACAGACATTGTCCCAAATCGTCGAGCTGAGTCGATTGGTATATAAGACTCGGCCCTCCGGGCCTCGGAAAAAATCTTGAAAGTTTGAGCGAATTATATACATTTCTTTTATAAGAAATGTAAAAATGCATACCTTTCAACATTTGCTATAAATGTTTTTGCCTTTCTCATTCACTCTAAAATTCGTCAATCTAATCCCGACCCGGAGGGCCGAGTGTCATATGCCAATCAACTCAGTTCGTCGAGATCGGAAAATGTCTGTGTGTATGTGGAAAAAAAAAATGTGACATCTGTTTCTCAGAGATGGCTGGACCGATTTGCACAAAGTTAGTCTCAAATGAAAGGTACAACCTTCCCATCGCACAGTGATGCCGCGATGGCAAAAACCCCCAAAAAGTTTTTATTTAATTCATATGCCATATTATTTTTTCCCAATTCTGCGGCACTTCAGACATCATACTTCCAATTTTCTTGATTATCGTATGACAAATAAGCTCTCCAGAGCATTTTGAACTAGGGGTGTTGAAAGATGTTTTTCATTCCTTTCATGGAAAACATATGGCGCTATAATGCAATAATACAACTAGGTTTTTAAGTAGGAAGGAAAAGTCAGAAACGGATCACTCCAACTTTAATTTGTGGCAATTTTTGTGTACTTTAAGGAAATCTTAGTGCGATCTTGCGCAAATCTGCGACAAAAGAGTTATGATTAATTTTTTTCACCGTTGACTGTAGAAACTACGCAAGGGCTAGGTATCAAGTGGTATGAAGTTGATAATCGCAATTTTTTTTTTTGATTTCCAGAAAATAATCCAAGCTGATCTCAAATTTTGATGTCTTATTTTGATTATTAAGAACTATTGTGAAATAAACCGTCCAATGTTAAAAGTGATATTTTGATCATTTTGCACTTGGCCCATAACAGTACTTCTCACATTAACCAGGCCAACTAACGAATAAAATGGGTTTTTTGTATCGACAATGTTCAATTTATATTAAACCTTATTAATATGTTGGGTTCCACCCTAGAATCTTTTTTTTCGTTCGAATGTTTTTTTTCAGACATAGTTTTTAAAATGGCGTATCAAACCAATTTAAGAACATTGTGAATTATAAAAGAAAGTTTGATCGAAATGACGAATAAGTAAATATCATTGCATAGTAAGTGGTAATTATTGACAAAATACACCGAAAAAACACCATTTATTGCACCTAGCAGTAAGAATGAATGAAGTGAATAAAATGAACAATAAAATGTAATGAATTACATGAATTTAATTAACGAAGTAAAAGAATAGAATAAAATAAATAAATTGTATTAAATGAATAAAATGAGCAAATTCTGGTTGGGCGATTTCAAAAAACTTTTTTTTTTATTTTACATATTTGTAATCTATACCTATATAATATCTGTATATGTATGGATTATCTATCAACCTGGCAAAACCGATTAAATCGTAAGTTTCAATAATAATATTCTATTTAAACTTGTATTTTATTATGCGTTTTCTATAAAGTCGTGTTTTCGTTTGTGTAGGCATGTTCCGTTCTAAAAATTTTAGTATATCGTGTGTTTACGAGTTTTGATTTAAAAAGTGTTACTATGGCCAGACACGAGCTATTTGGGATTCTAGGTAAAAGAAACAGTTAATTTTTTTGATCAGCGAAATAAAAAAACCGCAATAAATACATCCTGGAAAACGATGCTCGAAATTCGACCTCACGGCTAGAAGACAGGGAAATGAATAGCATATAAATATAAGGAGTAGAACCAACCAAATGAATTTATGAATAAAATTTATATAACAAATAAAATGAATTAATCGAATAAAATAATTAAAGTAAAAAGAACTAATGATATGAATTAAGCAAATAAAATTAGCAATATGAACAAAATGAATAATATGAGGAAATTTAATAAAATTACTTAAATAAAACAAGGAAATTACATCAAAATAAATTAAAAAGAATAACACAAATAAATAAAATGATGGAAAAAATTAAAGAACTATTTAAATAAACAATGAAAAAAATAAACAAAATGATTAAAATGAATTCATAAGTGATAGGAATAAAAATGATTACATGAATAAATTTCATAAAAACCAATAAATTTAAACATCATATAAAATTTCTGTTCTTGATCAAACGATTCAAATTAATAAAATACAAAAATGAATCTAATAAACAAAATGAGCAAAAATAACAAATAAAATTAGCAAATCATCAAAGTACATAGAATAAAATATAGTAAAGAATAAAGTCAAAAATAAATGCCTATATTATATGTATAATCAATAAAAAATGAAAAATTAAAGATAATTTTTTGTCACAGTTTCAACAATCTCTAAATATGAGCAATAGGGCTACTTTTGACGAATTTCGCGCCAACTCGAACAAATGTTGGCAGCACCCTCTCAGATTTTAATGAAACTTACTGTACATGAAAACTGTCACAAAAAGCCACTTTGCATACTTTGTTTTTCCAAAAATGATCTAGACTGTCTTTTGAAAAGGGCCAAACTTTCTTTACCAACTTTTTTTCAAATGGCTATAGTCTAAAAATCACAAGTCCTAAAAAATGTTGTAGGAGTGATTTTCATAAAATTAGTCAAATTTTTGAATAAAAATATTGAAAAAATTCTTCGTTGACTCCTACACTGAAAAAAATCGATTTTAAAAATTTAAAGTCGATTTACAAAAATACCCATTTTTGATTTGGATGAAATTTATTTGAAAAGTTATTTGAATAAAAAACTTCCTTGTCCAAACTAAACTGTCTTTTTTTCAGTGCATTTTTATCGAAAATTGAACCAATGAAAGTCATAATCATCTCAGATTCCATTTTCCCAGCTGCTAGTTGCCTGATACATGCAAAAAGTATCAGGAACGAACTTGGTATATATTAATAACAAACTTGAATAAAGACTGGAAGGCTGGAAGATTGGAAGATCAGAAGACTTGAAGATTGGAAGACTGGAAGATTGGAAGACTGGAAGACTGGAAGACTGGAAGACTAGAAGACTAGAAGAATGGAAGACATGAAGACTGCAGTTCATTTGTTCCTCTCAAAACTAATAAATTTCTAAAATTTATTTTATGTCTGATGGAGCAGTAGCACAATACAAAAATAAGAAAAACTTCGCAAGCTTGTGTAGATTCCAATCAAAGTATGAGTTAAGCGCAGAATGGCATTTTGTTGCAGCATCCCATGGAAAAGGACCCTGTGATGCTATTGGTGGTACTCTCAAGCGAATGGCAAAAACATCCAGTCTTGCTCGCGACTATGGAAATACCATAACAACTCCCCGAGAGTTATATAACTGAGCAGTTTAACAAACTGATAAAAATATCACAAAATTAATGTTCTGCTACATATTCACAACAAAATGTCAAAAGAATTCGAAGAGCTGTATAATAACTCCAAAACAATATCTGGTACTCAAAAATTCCACAGTTTTGTGCCTATTCCTAGTGGCGAAGTAGAAAAGGTTTTCTAATTCAAAAGATGAACCAAAAATATTTTCCTTGTATAAAAATAGTACAAAATAGCATGCTTGAAGATAATTCAATACATAATGTTGTGGTGGTTTTTTTCTTTCTCTGATTCTTCCTCAGCACTAAACAAGAAAATAAAGAAGTAATAATGAAATATTCGTTTAATGACGTAAACTCTTTTTAATGGGATTCTTGATTAAGGAGTTACATACCTTTTAATGATAAAAATGTCAAGAAAATTTGAATTTATGTAAATGAATAAAGCAATTATTTCATTACAACAAACCTATAATATTTTGGTAGTACACTTTTCAGTGAAATAAACAAGCATACGTTTACAGAAATATTTTGATAATTGGTGGAGTTATGGCTTTTCCAAAAAACCGTTTTTATTTAAGAGGTTTGCGGTGATCACGATTGAAGACCAATAGATCATCTAAAATCCCAAAACTCAAAAAATTCCATTAGTATATGAGTATTCCCCGTACCTTTACGATTAGTTGAATAAAAAATAACTTTTTCCTGCATTCGAGAACGTTTTTAGTAAAAAACGCTGTTTTAAGCTCTAAAAATTGTATTAAAAAATTCTTATCCATGAAACAAAAATTTATGAATGAAAAAAGAATCGTTATGGTACGCGAAAAATTTATTACGATCAATTGAAAAAATAAGAAAATTGATTCAGTAGTTTTTCGACAATCGTGATCGCGAAAAAACCATTTTTAGTAAAACTACATTTCGAGATGATCGAGTTTAAAATTTCAAATTACCACTGCTCTTGGTAGACGAAGCGCGCTTGAAAGCACTGTAACTTTCGATCCATTTCTCGGATCTCTATTAAAATATGGGAAAACATTCTCAAGGAGTTGTACTTTCAGATAAAGTAATAAAAAAAATTTCGATCTTATGAAAAATGAAAAAGTACTTAACCCCTAAATAAAAATATGCTTTGTTGCTAAATTAGACAACATCTTCTCACAAGCCAAGTTTTATTGGAGTCTGAGATGATTATGGATTTCATTGATTTATTTTAAGATAAAAATATACTGAAGAAAAAAATCAGTTTGGTCAAGGAAAAGTTTTTTTATTAACTTTTTTCCTTAAAAGTGACAAACTTGAATTTTTGACGGTAAGTAGGGAACATAATTAATCTTGGAACAAAATTTCATCCAAATCAAAAATGGGTTTTTATTTGCAAAGCAACTTTAAATTTTTAAAATCGATTTTTTTCAGTGTAGGAGCCAATGAAGAATTTTTTCAATCTTTTGCCTTTCTCATATAGAAAGGTTATGCAATCACTCTGAAAAACGTCAACCTAATCCCGGCCCGGAGGGCCGAGTGTCATGTCCCATTCGACTCAGTTCGTCGAGATCGGAAAAAGTCTGTATGTGTGTGTGTATGTATGTATGTGTGTGTGTATGTGTGTGTATGTGTGTGTGTGTGTATGTATGTGCGTATGTGTCAAATAATGTCACTCATTTTTCTCAGAGATGGCTTGACCGATTTGCCCAAACTTAGTCTCAAATGAAAGGTGCAACCTTCCCATCGGCTGCTATTGAATTTTGGATCGATCGGAATTCTGGTTCCGGAATTACGGGTTTCAGAGTGCGGTCACACAGAAATTTCTCATATAAGCTATAGGAAAAATTAAAAATAGAATTTTTATTTTTGATGCTAAATGTGTTCAAGGTGCATGAAACGTCGAGATTTGATGCAAACTCGAAAAAAAAATTTGACTACGATTCACTTTTTTGGATTTTGGCACATTTTTGCCTTTCTCATATAGAAAGGTTATGCAATCACTCTGAAAAACGTCAACCTAATCCCGGCCCGGAGGGCCGAGTGTCATATCCCATTCGACTCAGTTCGTCGAGATCGGAAAAAGTCTGTATGTGTGTGTGTATGTATGTATGTGTGTGTATGTGTGTGTGTATGTGTGTGTATGTGTGTGTATGTGTGTGTATGTGTGTGTGTGTATGTATGTGCGTATGTGTCAAATAATGTCACTCATTTTTCTCAGAGATGGCTGGACCGATTTGCCCAAACTTAGTCTCAAATGAAAGGTGCAACCTTCCCATCGGCTGCTATTGAATTTTGGATCGATCGGAATTCTGGTTCCGGAATTACGGGTTTCAGAGTGCGGTCACACAGAAATTTCTCATATAAACTATAGGAAAAATTAAAAATAGAATTTTTATTTTTGATGCTAAATGTGTTCAAGGTGCATGAAACGTCGAGATTTGATGCAAACTCGAAAAAAAAAATTTGACTACGATTCACTTTTTTGGATTTTGGCACATTTTTGCCTTTCTCATATAGAAAGGTTATGCAATCACTCTGAAAAACGTCAACCTAATCCCGGCCCGGAGGGCCGAGTGTCATATCCCATTCGACTCAGTTCGTCGAGATCGGAAAAAGTCTGTATGTGTGTGTGTATGTATGTATGTGTGTGTGTATGTGTGTGTGTATGTGTGTGTGTATGTATGTGCGTATGTGTCAAATAATGTCACTCATTTTTCTCAGAGATGGCTGGACCGATTTGCCCAAACTTAGTCTCAAATGAAAGGTGCAACCTTCCCATCGGCTGCTATTGAATGTTGGATCGATCGGAATTTTGGTTCCGGAATTACGGGTTTCAGAGTGCGGTCACACAGAAATTTCTCATATAAACTATAGGAAAAATTAAAAATAGAATTTTTATTTTTGATGCTAAATGTGTTCAAGGTGCATGAAACGTCGAGATTTGATGCAAACTCGAAAAAAAAAATTTGACTACGATTCACTTTTTTGGATTTTGGCACATTTTTGCCTTTCTCATATAGAAAGGTTATGCAATCACTCTGAAAAACGTCAACCTAATCCCGGCCCGGAGGGCCGAGTGTCATATCCCATTCGACTCAGTTCGTCGAGATCGGAAAAAGTCTGTATGTGTGTGTGTATGTATGTATGTGTGTGTATGTATGTATGTGTGTGTATGTGTGTGTGTATGTGTGTGTGTATGTGTGTGTGTATGTATGTGCGTATGTGTCAAATAATGTCACTCATTTTTCTCAGAGATGGCTGGACCGATTTGCCCAAACTTAGTCTCAAATGAAAGGTGCAACCTTCCCATCGGCTGCTATTGAATGTTGGATCGATCGGAATTTTGGTTCCGGAATTACGGGTTTCAGAGTGCGGTCACACAGAAATTTCTCATATAAACTATAGGAAAAATTAAAAATAGAATTTTTATTTTTGATGCTAAATGTGTTCAATGTGCATGAAACGTCGAGATTTGATGCAAACTCGAAAAAAAAATTTGACTGCGATTCACTTTTTTGGATTTTGGCACATTTTTGCCTTTCTCATATAGAAAGGTTATGCAATCACTCTGAAAAACGTCAACCTAATCCCGGCCCGGAGGGCCGAGTGTCATATCCCATTCGACTCAGTTCGTCGAGATCGGAAAAAGTCTGTATGTGTGTGTGTATGTATGTATGTGTGTGTATGTGTGTGTGTATGTGTGTGTATGTGTGTGTGTATGTGTGTGTGTATGTATGTGCGTATGTGTCAAATAATGTCACTCATTTTTCTCAGAGATGGCTGGACCGATTTGCCCAAACTTAGTCTCAAATGAAAGGTGCAACCTTCCCATCGGCTGCTATTGAATTTTGGATCGATCGGAATTCTGGTTCCGGAATTACGGGTTTCGGAGTGCGGTCACACAGAAATTTCTCATATAAACTATAGGAAAAATTAAAAATAGAATTTTTATTTTTGATGCTAAATGTGTTCAAGGTGCATGAAACGTCGAGATTTGATGCAAACTCGAAAAAAAAATTTGACTACGATTCACTTTTTTGGATTTTGGCACATTTTTGCCTTTCTCATATAGAAAGGTTATGCAATCACTCTGAAAAACGTCAACCTAATCCCGGCCCGGAGGGCCGAGTGTCATATCCCATTCGACTCAGTTCGTCGAGATCGGAAAAAGTCTGTATGTGTGTGTGTATGTATGTATGTGTGTGTATGTGTGTGTGTATGTGTGTATGTGTGTGTGTGTATGTGTGTGTATGTGTGTTTATGTGTGTGTGTGTGTGTATGTATGTGCGTATGTGTCAAATAATGTCACTCATTTTTCTCAGAGATGGCTGGACCGATTTGCCCAAACTTAGTCTCAAATGAAAGGTGCAACCTTCCCATCGGCTGCTATTGAATTTTGGATCGATCGGAATTCTGGTTCCGGAATTACGGGTTTCAGAGTGCGGTCACACAGAAATTTCTCATATAAACTATAGGAAAAATTAAAAATAGAATTTTTATTTTTGATGCTAAATGTGTTCAAGGTGCATGAAACGTCGAGATTTGATGCAAACTCGAAAAAAAATTTGACTACGATTCACTTTTTTGGATTTTGGCACATTTTTGCCTTTCTCATATAGAAAGGTTATGCAATTACTCTGAAAAACGTCAACCTAATCCCGGCCCGGAGGGCCGAGTGTCATATCCCATTCGACTCAGTTCGTCGAGATCGGAAAAAGTCTGTATGTGTGTGTGTATGTATGTATGTGTGTGTATGTGTGTGTATGTGTGTGTATGTGTGTGTATGTGTGTGTGTGTATGTATGTGCGTATGTGTCAAATAATGTCACTCATTTTTCTCAGAGATGGCTGGACCGATTTGCCCAAACTTAGTCTCAAATGAAAGGTGCAACCTTCCCATCGGCTGCTATTGAATTTTGGATCGATCGGAATTCTGGTTCCGGAATTACGGGTTTCAGAGTGCGGTCACACAGAAATTTCTCATATAAACTATAGGAAAAATTAAAAATAGAATTTTTATTTTTGATGCTAAATGTGTTCAAGGTGCATGAAACGTCGAGATTTGATGCAAACTCGAAAAAAAATTTGACTACGATTCACTTTTTTGGATTTTGGCACATTTTTGCCTTTCTCATATAGAAAGGTTATGCAATTACTCTGAAAAACGTCAACCTAATCCCGGCCCGGAGGGCCGAGTGTCATATCCCATTCGACTCAGTTCGTCGAGATCGGAAAAAGTCTGTATGTGTGTGTGTATGTATGTATGTGTGTGTATGTGTGTGTGTATGTGTGTGTATGTGTGTGTGTATGTGTGTGTATGTGTGTGTGTATGTATGTGCGTATGTTTTAAATAATGTCACTCATTTTTCTCAGAGATGGCTGGACCGATTTGCCCAAACTTAGTCTCAAATGAAAGGTGCAACCTTCCCATCGGCTGCTATTGAATTTTGGATCGATCGGAATTCTGGTTCCGGAATTACGGGTTTCAGAGTGCGGTCACACAGAAATTTCTCATATAAACTATAGGAAAAATTAAAAATAGAATTTTTATTTTTGAAGCTAAATGTGTTCAAGGTGCATGAAACGTCGAGATTTGATGCAAACTCGAAAAAAAAATTTGACTACGATTCACTTTTTTGGATTTTGGCACATTTTTGCCTTTCTCATATAGAAAGGTTATGCAATCACTCTGAAAAACGTCAACCTAATCCCGGCCCGGAGGGCCGAGTGTCATATCCCATTCGACTCAGTTCGTCGAGATCGGAAAAAGTCTGTATGTGTGTGTATGTATGTATGTGTGTGTATGTGTGTGTATGTGTGTGTGTATTTGTGTGTGTATGTGTGCGTGTGTATGTATGTGCGTATGTGTCAAATAATGTCACTCATTTTTCTCAGAGATGGCTGGACCGATTTGCCCAAACTTAGTCTCAAATGAAAGGTGCAACCTTCCCATCGGCTGCTATTGAATTTTGGATCGATCGGAATTCTGGTTCCGGAATTACGGGTTTCAGAGTGCGGTCACACAGAAATTTCTCATATAAACTATAGGAAAAATTAAAAATAGAATTTTTATTTTTGATGCTAAATGTGTTCAAGGTGCATGAAACGTCGAGATTTGATGCAAACTCGGAAAAAAAATTTGACTACGATTCACTTTTTTGGATTTTGGCACATTTTTGCCTTTCTCATATAGAAAGGTTATGCAATCACTCTGAAAAACGTCAACCTAATCCCGGCCCGGAGGGCCGAGTGCCATATCCCATTCGACTCAGTTCGTCGAGATCGGAAAAAGTCTGTATGTGTGTGTGTATGTATGTATGTGTGTGTATGTGTGTGTGTGTATGTATGTGCGTATGTGTCAAATAATGTCACTCATTTTTCTCAGAGATGGCTGGACCGATTTGCCCAAACTTAGTCTCAAATGAAAGGTGCAACCTTCCCATCGGCTGCTATTGAATTTTGGATCGATCGGAATTCTGGTTCCGGAATTACGGGTTTCAGAGTGCGGTCACACAGAAATTTCTCATATAAACTATAGGAAAAATTAAAAATAGAATTTTTATTTTTGATGCTAAATGTGTTCAAGGTGCATGATACGTCGAGATTTGATGCAAACTCGAAAAAAAAAATTTGACTACGATTCACTTTTTTGGATTTTGGCACATTTTTGCCTTTCTCATATAGAAAGGTTATGCAATCACTCTGAAAAACGTCAACCTAATCCCGGCCTAAATTTTTTTTTCGACTCGTTTAGGGTTTCTGGATTTTAACAGGGGCGTAGTTGATGGTTTTTCGGAAAGGGGTTACACCCCCCATCTACTGTTCGCGCCCCTCCTTTAAAAATCTCCTTAAATCACCCCTCAGACCACCACCCCATCCAGCCCTCATACTCCTCCCTTTCAACCCCATCATCTTTAAACCACCACTATATCACAAAGCATACCAATTTAAGCTGGGGAGTCGTTCGTTCATGGGACTTTCGCCCTCTTCACATACCCAGCCCCGCATGACAAAATGAGTTAGCAAGCAGATAACATTGATCTAATGCTGATTAGGCTAATGGAGTATGATATTTTTTTGTTTCAAGTGTTTCACCGTCGACACGTAGCTCATCAAGTTCGTGGCTGGCATGCCATTGTGTATAAGTGCAAAGTGTACTAAGAATGTAATGGACATTTCCACGATTATGTTGAACATAAAAAGCCTCCGTGCCATAGTTTAGAGAAATGAGAAAGGCACAATTGCACCGCTAGGTGGATTAAAACAGGTTTTTATTTCTTATTTGACTAATTTTGTGAAAATCACTTGTTTAACATTTTTTTGTAGGTGATTTTTAGACTATAGCCATTTGAAAAAAATTGGAAAAAAAAGTTTTTTCAAAATACAGTCTAGATCATTTTTGGAAAAACAAAGTATGCAAAGTGGCTTTTTGTGACAAAGTCTTTATGTACAGAAAATTTCATTAAAATCTGAGAGGGTGCTGCCAACTCTGAATACGATTTAGCGCAAAATTCGTCTTTTTGAAAGTTTGTTTACAAGTTTTTGGAAAAGTGGTGTTTAGGATTACCGTACAGAATGAGTAAAGTGACCCAGAAAATCCGATGAGAGTGTAGGGTTTACTCTGTAACCCCACTCGCGCACGCTAGCCGTGTATCACTTTCGTCTTCTATTCGTTTTCGTCACCCACACTAGGATAGTGATCAGCTTCTGCGATACGTCAGACCGCAAGGAGCTGACCAGTTGAATTGAACCGTTGGAGAGTGCACATCGCTGCAAATAAAATTGAAGTTCCACCACACCATATCTTTTTCCTGTCGCCGTTGCCTGCTGAAATTATCACCCGCTTCCAAGTTCCGTCGCGAGTGGAAGGTTTGATACCGCGAATTTCTACCGGTCACAACATAGCTGGTGCCGTGACCAGGATCCAGCTGTACACGATCACGCCAACATTTTGCGCCCACTGCGTACCATCATCATCGCTGATTTCATCCAGCACGCCATTGCAGTTCAGGAAAGCTGATAGCGGCTAATTTCGCCATTGCTGACGCTGCACGTTCCTGAACAATTGAGCGCCGCCATCGGGAATTTGGACTGGAGAAGCCGCTTTAATTATAATACAAGGCCTGATATTTTCAGGCAGAAGGTTAGTTTCTGTCCAACGTGAATTTAATTCCTTACTGGTGCGCTCTAGATTCGCCTTTTCTTTTCCATATTCGTGGTTTCTCGGACATTCTGCTCAACGCGGACGATTCGACCGACTGCTTACCGCAGTCTTACAGATTTATTACTGGACCCACGTTCCGGTATTCATCGTACGGCTATTGTTTGATAGAAACGCTCCAGCATTAATCATCAGACCATCCCGCGCCATTTTATACTCCGTCGGCGGCCATTGCTGCCTAGACTAGTTCGCAACCTTTGGAGGACAGTTGCCTAATTTCATCGAGTGTGCTTCGGATTTCTGGCGATTTTCTGCTGCTGCTGCTGCCAATAGCCATTCAAGATGGCCGAAGAACAACAGATCAACCTACTAGTCTCGCGGAGAACAACGATGCTGGAAGCTCTGGGTCGGGCAGAGGCATTTCTTCGAGACTTCAACGCTCAACGCGATGGACAGCAGGTGCCATTGAGGCTGGAATACCTCAACCGCATATGGACGTCACTTGAAGAGGTACAGGCTCAACTGGAGGACGGTGATGTGGAAGGTAGGGCAGAGCATGCTGCTATACGTGCGGACTTTGAGCCACGTCTATTCTCAATAAAAGCTGCATTCATTTCCTATTCGCCTCCTCTTTCTGTTAACGCTGGCAACCCTCAACCCCTGCATGCTACTTCCACTCTCTCTGGCATCAAACTGCCGACAATTTCGCTTCCTGAGTTCGATGGAGATTATAAGCAATGGCTAACTTTCCACGACACGTTTTTGGCTTTAATCCACAACAACGCTGATGTTCCGCCTATTCAAAAATTTCACTACTTAAGGGCAGCCGTCAAGGGGGAGGCTGCTCAACTGATCGAATCCATCGCTATTTGTTCTGCTAATTACTCTCTGGCTTGGCAAGCTCTCGAAGGGCGGTACTCCAACGAATATCTGCTAAAAAAGCGACACCTGCAAGCACTCTTCGACATCCCACGCATGAAGAAGGAGTCTGCAGCAACACTTCACGGATTGGTGGACGAATTCGAACGTCATACGAAGATTCTTCATCATTTGGGTGAGCCGACGGACGCCTGGAGCACGATCCTAGAACACTTATTATGCACGCGACTGCACGATGATTCACTGAAGGCCTGGGAGGACCACGCATCCGTAACTGAGAACCCAAATTTTGCATGTTTGATCGATTTCCTTCAGAGGAGGACAAGAGTACTGGAATCGATCTCGGTCAACCATCATCAATCTACTAGCACGACAAACACAAACGATGGTGCGTCCGCTAGTCATTTCCGGAGACAATCACAGTTTCGTCTCTCGTCATGCGCATCAACCGCTAACTATTCTTTCAGATGTCCCATATGTAGTCAACAGCATTCGTTGGCGAGATGCGGCAAGTTCAACAGCATGTCAGTGAACGACCGACAACAGCTTGTGAACACGAAACGATTGTGTCACAACTTCCTACGGGGGGATCACATAGTCCGCCAATGCCCATGTGACCTGAATTGCAAGAAGTGCAATCAGCGTCACCACACTTTATTACACACGAGCCAATCCGCCGGTCCTAAGAAGGTCAGCAACGACGCTGTTTCTCGTTCAACGTCTTTCGTCGATTCGGCTGACAGGGCTACGTCGTCGTCTTCTCCTGTAGTTTCCGAACAAACCATGGTAGCAGCTGTTGAAGATGATTCGATTGTCGAGACGAGTGTTTCTCTCCAGCATCCTCGTGAAAATGTCTTCTTGCTAACCGTCATCGTAAATATCGTCGATGCTTATGGACAACATCACCCCGCTCGTGCTTTATTGGATAGCGCATCGCAACCGAATTTGATAACCGACCGCATGGCTCGTATCCTCCGCCTGAAGAAGCATCCCGTCAACGTTACCGTCCAAGGGGCCGGACAGTTATCCAAAGTCATACACGAGTCCATCTACGCCCAAGTTTCATCCAGAAAGGAGCATTTTTCTTGCGGAGTTAATTTCCTAGTAATGGACAAACTAACTGCCAACCTTCCTGCGCAAAATGTCTCCATAACCGACTGGAGAATTCCAAAGGATCTATTCCTAGCAGATCCAACATTCAACAAGAGCCAACCAATCGATGTAGTGCTGGGGGCCAAGCACTTTTATTCATTCTTCCCGAATGCCGCACGAATACAATTGCATGGCAATCTCCCGCTCCTGGTTGATAGCGTTTTCGGATGGATCGTTGCGGGCTCTGCCGATCTAGTGTCCCCCAAGATCAATCCATCGTCCAATTCTAGCAGTCTCGTGTGTGTATCTATGGTTTCCTTGGAAGAAACTCTGGAACGTTTCTGGAAAATAGAAGAACTAACAACCAAGGACAACTACTCCGTCGAAGAAAGGCGCTGTGAAAAACTTTACCAATCGACAGTCTCTAGAAACCCTGACGGACGGTACATAGTTCGCCTGCCTCGGAAGCCTGATTTTGACGACATGTTAGGCGAGTCGAAGGCAAACGCGCTGCGACGGTTTGAGTATTTGGAGCGACGTTTGGAGCGAAACTCCGAGCTGAAGGTTGAGTATCACAGATTCATGCAGGAATACATCGACCTCGGGCATATGTAGCCAAGCAAACTAACTGAGACCAAAGGCGCAAAATCATTCTACCTACCACACCATCCTGTTATCAAGGAGGCTAGTACTACGACAAAGGTTCGTGTTGTATTTGATGGATCGGCAAAAACGTCTACCGGTTTTTCCCTCAACGATGCCCTCTGTGTCGGCCCGGTCGTCCAGGACGAGCTACTCACTACAATCTTACGGTTTCGGACGCATCCCATCGCTCTAGTAGGTGACATAGCGAAAATGTACCGACAGGTTCTCGTGCATCCAGACGATGTTCCACTGCAACGCATTTTCTGGCGATTTTCCTCCGATATGCCAGTACAAACCTTTGATCTACTTACCGTTACTTATGGTTTAGCTCCATCGTCGTTTTTGGCAACTCGCACGCTGCTACAACTGGCTGACGACGAAGGCTGCTCGTATTCCATCGGCAGCAGGGCTCTCCGGAAAGGTTTCTATGTCGACGACTTCATTGGCGGGGAGCAAACTGTTGAACGCGCCATCCACTTACGCATAGAACTCAGCGAATTGCTCGAAAAGGGAGGATTCGTTCTTCGCAAGTGGACTTCAAACCGGCTCGAAGTGCTACACGGCCTAGACGCCGACAAAATCGGTACCCAATCCCCTCTGGAGTTCACCCCCCACGAGACAGTGAAAGCGCTAGGAATTATTTGGGAACCAGAGGGAGATTTTCTTCGCTTCGACTCGCAAGTACAACATGACGGCAAGCCGCCCACCAAACGTTCAATTCTATCCTCTATCGCCAAACTATTCGACCCCATCGGTCTTATTGCGCCCGTTGTTGTGAGGGCCAAAATCATCATGCAGCAGCTGTGGCTGCTACCTGTCGAATGGGATGATCCAGTTCCTGAGACTGTTCGAAACAACTGGGAGAACTATCACGATGAGTTGCCGAAAATCACCGCCCACCGGGTAAATCGATATGCTTTTCTCCCATGCTCTACCATACAGTTGCATACTTTCGCCGACGCTTCTGAATTGGCCTACGGTGCATGCATCTACGCTCGTTGCGAAGACGAGCAGGGAAACGTCAAAGTCGAGCTTCTAGCAGCCAAGTCACGTGTCGCTCCACTAAAACGACTAACTATCGCACGTCTAGAACTCTGCGCTGCAGTTTTGGCTGCCCATCTCCACGATCGAGTTAAACACGCCATCGACATTGACGTCTCTGCCTCTATTTTCTGGTCGGATTCTGCCATGGTTCTCCAGTGGCTCCGATCCCCTCCGAACACATGGCAGACCTTTGTGGGAAACAGAGTTTCGGAAATACAACAGCTTACCCACGGCTGTCAATGGAGGCACGTTCCTGGTAGCGAAAATCCCGCTGACTTAGTGTCCCGCGGAATGTCGGTCGACGAGTTCCTGAATAGTAAGTTGTGGAAGAAGGGGCCCCACTGGTTGCTGCAACACTGTCGAGAATGGGCCGCCTTTGAACCGCCCGGCGTTGCTGAGGAGATGCTAGAAGTTCGACATGTTGTAACACTGGTACAATCAACGCCATCAGTTAATGCGATATTTCTCCGCTGGTCATCATACACCCGCTTACTACACGTTACCGGATATTGCCTTCGCTTTCTGCGGAACGCCCATGCCAAGGCCAGAACGCAGCCTCCTCCCAACACCACATCCGTTGTGAAATCGTTATCTGTGGAACTACTTACCCAAGCCAAATTTATACTAATACGCCTTGCTCAACAGGATGCCTTCGGTTCAGAAATAAGAGAGTTGGAAAAGGGGAAACCAGTAGCGAAACATTCGCACGTGCGCCAAATGAGTCCGTTTTTAGACCAGGGAAAAGTGTTGAGGGTCGGAGGTCGACTAAAGCTAGCCCAGCTTCCCTATCAAATGAAACATCCTGCCCTACTCCCAAGCTTTCACCCCCTATCACTTTTAATTGCCAACTATTATCATAACAAAATGCTTCACGCCGGTGGGCGAGTACTGCTGTCCGTCATCCGAGAAGAATTTTGGCCAGTACATGGCCGTCGCTTAGTTCGCAGCACAGTACGCAAATGCTTTCGCTGCACTCGCCTCAACCCGGAACCTGCCCGTCAGCACATCGGTCAACTGCCCGTTCATCGAATAGTCCCTAGCCGCCCGTTTAGTGTCGCTGGAGTAGACTACGCTGGCCCGCTGTACCTAAAACCAATCCACAAGCGCGCCGCACCAGCCAAAGCGTACATTTGCCTGTTCATCTGCTTCGCCACCAAGGCCGTCCACATTGAGCTTGTCAGCGATCTGACCACCCAGGCGTTCCTGTGTGCGCTCCGCCGTTTTATTGCTAGGCGCGGCCGCCCAACACACATTCACTCGGATAATGGCAAAAATTTCGAGGGAGCTAAAAATGAATTGCAACAGTTATTTGCCATGTTTCAAAACCAGGAGGAAATCGAAAAAATTACATCAACTTGCGCAGAGGAAGGTATCACTTGGCACTTGGTCCCGCCAAAGGCACCCCATTTCGGCGGTTTGTGGGAGGCGGCCATCAAGGTAGCCAAGAAACAACTTTACCGCCAGCTCGGTCCGTCTCGACTATCGTTCGAAGATGTTGGAACGGTGCTCTCGCAGATCGAAGCTCTGATGAATTCCCGGCCGCTGCTGCCAATGTCAGATGATCCGGATGATTTGGCTGCACTCACACCAGCGCACTTCTTGATCGGAACCAGCATGCTCGCCTTGCCCGACCCAGATCATCGGAACCTCCCAGTCAACCGACTGGATCACTACCAGAAACTTCAACTTCACGTCCAAAAATTCTGGTGCCACTGGCGATCGGAATACCTTCAAGAGCTGCAAAAAGACACCGTAATGAACCGACGAAATGACAGTATGCTGCCAGGCCGAATGGTTGTTGTCGTCGATGAGATGCAACAACCAATTCGTTGGCCTCTCGCCCGAATTTTGACCACTTCACCAGGTCCAGATGGAATGACCAGAGTCGTGACGCTACGCACTGTTCGGGGAATTATCACCCGGCCAATCACAAAGGTTTGTTTACTGCCGGATTCCACTACCACTGCAATTGATGGAGAAGAAGACCCGCTAGCCATCAACCCGCAACCAGCTCAACGATCCGGAGTGCTTGAAGAAGAAAATTAAATGTTATACTCACCTAGCTATTAAGTTAATTCTGTTAATTTTTGCATTTGTTTAGAAATGATATTTCAAGGGGGTGGCGATGTTTAGGATTACCGTACAGAATGAGTAAAGTGACCCAGAAAATCCGATGAGAGTGTAGGGTTTACTCTGTAACCCCACTCGCGCACGCTAGCCGTGTATCACTTTCGTCTTCTATTCGTTTTCGTCACCCACACTAGGATAGTGATCAGCTTCTGCGATACGTCAGACCGCAAGGAGCTGACCAGTTGAATTGAACCGTTGGAGAGTGCACATCGCTGCAAATAAAATTGAAGTTCCACCACACCATATCTTTTTCCTGTCGCCGTTGCCTGCTGAAATTATCACCCGCTTCCAAGTTCCGTCGCGAGTGGAAGGTTTGATACCGCGAATTTCTACCGGTCACAACAAGTGGTTACATAAAGTACCAAAAAGCCTGCCGGTACTTCCATTCCATTCTTTTCCACATTCTTATTTTTATTTTATTTTATAATTTCATAGTTTGTTTATAATTTAATCATTTAAACTTGTCATTTACAAAAATAGCTCAATTATGTGTTTAATCCTAAACTAGCATATTTCTATTTGTTATTCCTATACAATAATTGAATCCAGAGGGAAATATCAATCACATGAATAGCAAAGATACATTGTCCTTTCATTAAGTACATTTCGGCACTTTTTGGGTAACACTATTAGGAGTCTGTACAGAAATGGGATTAATACGAAATAATTTATCAAATTCATTATTTTCTATTATTCAAAAGTGCTTGAAATGCTTGTTTGTATACGAATTTATCACAAAGAAAACGGTTAGTGATATAGGGATACTTTATTCAGAAACATTATGTTGTATTAAAATATTGTGAAAACTTATTTTTGGAGACTTTGATAAATATTGCGATAAATTTGGAAGTCTATTCTAGGTAGAGAATTAATGTATTCAAAAAAGATTGTTTAGATTGTAACTTTGCTGAGAATTAAAATTTTCTAATAACATTTTTACAGTCGGTAGTTTTGTTGAGTTTTTTTATGATTACAGACCGCTGAGAATTACGATTAATGCAATCAAAATTCGACATTTATATGAGCCAAAACGCAGACTGTTGCATTACAGTCAGATGATCATTT
Organism: Topomyia yanbarensis; assembly: GCF_030247195.1. Classification (NCBI taxonomy): domain Eukaryota; kingdom Metazoa; phylum Arthropoda; class Insecta; order Diptera; family Culicidae; genus Topomyia; species Topomyia yanbarensis. Next base: position 258,466,537 of record NC_080671.1, on the reverse strand, counting down.
CATCAAACATTGCTCGATATATACATACTTTTACTATTTTACCTTAAGGATTTATATATGTTGTGCTTGGCCAAAAACCGAAAATAAATTTCATATATTTGTGAGTATCATATCCTCAATAGCGTTTGGTGAACTTTTCATGGCGAACTGAGCACTCTGAAGTTCATGGGGTATACATGGGTGCAAGCTATATCACAGTGTATTTCCGGAGACCTGTTTCAAACTTTAAGTATTGTTGTGCCGTGTTTCAAATCAACGGGATCAAACAAATAATAGTCTTCTGTGCTCTACGTTCGGGTACGTTTTCATTGAAATGTGAATAAATTACACAACGTGATTATCTCGAGGCGACTTTTCGAAAAGTGACCGCGTGATGACTAAAATATTCTAAATACCGCTGAACCAATCGATCTGAAATTTTCAGAGACTGTTTATAATTACACAATTTCAATTTTAACCATTTACACTTGTTCAAATATGAAAGCTCCCAAAAACCGTTTTTTAAGAAAAGTCGTCATCATTCTCAAAAAAAAAAATATCTTCGCCAAGTCCGTTTTTCGCCAAATCCCCATTTTTTATGGTTGGTAACTATGTGATAAGGTGTAGGTATCAAGAATATTACTATAATCTTTTATTAATTTTTAAAGCTTAGCCTAAGCTGATCTCGAATTTCAATAGTTTTATTATTGCTTGGAACAGTTTTGAAATATGGCAAATGTTGAAAGTGATGGTTTCGATAATTTTGAATATGGTAGACAATTATTCTTATTTCGCGTTTTAACTAGGCCAAATAGCCAAATAAAACTAATTTTTGTGACAATAATGTTCAATATATAATGAATTTCTTGAATATCTTGATTTATACCCTGTAATATCTTTTCGTCAAAATATATTAATAGTTTAATTGCTTTGAAGTCTGTACGAGGTAAAGTACCTTCAAAAAAGTCTCTTATGAAAAAATATTTTTTGTGGGAAATTATAATTTCCTGTCTATATTAAATCGAATAATTGCTAATCTCACTTTCAGGCAGATTCGCCACTCACTTATAGAATTCGTTCTCTCTACAAGGAACTTGAACTCTTTCAGAGCGATCCAAAGATTTAAAGTTCGACAACAAGTTATCGCAGGGTTCTGCAAAATTAAAATATCTGCATTTATTGAAAATTGGGGTTCCTATTTTCTGCAACCAACCAGTTTGAAATTATTCACTGATTGTTTGAAAAAAAATCATATATATTTCGATTTTATTAATTTTTCCATTCGATTAACAAAGAAGTTACGGTTAGTTAATAATATCGGGTTATTACTGTACTGCATTAATATTTATGAAAGATTGATTCCTAATCATTCAAAAAAATTCCACAGCTATTTGTTTTGGTGAGTTTCGTATCGTTATCGACTACCGGAATTAAAATTTCTGATTGCCACAGATAGCGATTTTTGCATCGAAAATGCAACATCCATTTTCATAAAGAGAGCATGCGTTTAATTGTTTGCTCATTCAGCATGATTAAAATCATACATTTCTCGAATAAGATTATGTTGGAAATCGATTCAGTGACCTGAAATCATGGAAAAAAGTTATCAAATAAATGTTTTTGTACACCTTTTGGGTTATTGCCAACTTCTGTATGGAGTGGAATCACTGTGCATCGGCTGCTATTGATTTTTTTTATTGATTGGACTTCCGGTTCCGGAGTTACGAATTGAAGAGTGCAATCACACAGCAAATTCCCATATAAACTGAAATGAACAAAATTTCAAAATCAAATTTGTATTTTTGATGCCAAATGACTTTAAAATGCATGAAACATTGAGATTTGATGTAAACTCGAAAAAAAATAATGTTTGACAAAAATTGACTTTTTTGGACTTTGGTACATTTTTGCCTTTCTCATATAGAAAGGTTATGCAATCACTCTAAAAATCGTCAATCATACCGGCCCGGAGGGAGTATGCAGTGAGGGGTTGCTACTTTAAAATTAAAACTAGTTTAAAATTTCTTAACAAGTTGAAAATTTTCGGCAGGACCCGGACCTCCCGGATCTTTCTCCATGATCCGCCGCTGGTTTCAAGCGATGTTTCAGTATCACATAGAATCTCAAGATCGTGGCTGTCGATCCATTGTATGTATGTGCAAATCGTACTGAACATGTAATATTCATTTCCACCATTGTATTGAGCATAACCAGCCATGGAATCGTAGTCTGGACAAATGAGAAAAGCACAATTGCACCACTAGGTGGATTAAAACAGGTTTTTGAAGTAGAATACTTCTAACGTTTCAATATGGGGTCCCGTTTCAAAAATTTCAGTTGAGAAATTTTCCCAGGTTTGAAATGCGAATATCTTTCGTTCTACTGATCGAAATCGCAATATTTTTGCACTATCTGATCGGTAATTCGTGCACGTATTTCGTATTAAATTTCGGAATTAGTGTGACTACTATAAATAAACCAAAACAAGGATTTTTAGAACATCCTTCGAAAACAGCGAGGAAAATGCGCAATTTTCAAGCATATCCCACGCGGAGCCGTCAAAGAGGAGCATGTAAGCGTTTCATTACACACGGGAATTTTATATAAACAGGCCACGCGAGCTTGTTTTGTATCAGTCGGTGCTCGTTTACCACATGCGCAGCATGCTCGTCCGGACGGTACAATGAGCGGTATCATGTTTACGTTCCCGTACCGAGCGTCATCGCAAGGTTCTTCGTAATAAAATCCAGGGAATCACCAAATCTGTCATTCGGCGTCTGGCTCGTCGTGGTGGTGTAAAATTCATCTCCGATTTAATCTACGAATGCGGATGGTGCAGGAAAATGTCATCCGAGTTGCCGTGACCTACACAACATGCCAAGCGCAAAACCGCAATGAATGTCGTCTATACTCTGAAGCGGCAGGGACGCACTTTGTATGGATTTGGAAGTTGAAAACGTAGAACTCACTTGTATCACTATGAAAAAGGCCTTTTTCAGGGCCACCAAAATCATTTCAAAGAATAAGTTTGCATTTTCTGTTTCATGGACTGTTTCTCCCTGGAGAGCAATTTGGGTTAAACCCTAAATTATGATTTATTTCAGTACACAAATTACAAATATGGTCAGAAACAAACTGGAGTGAAATGGAAAACATTTTTACTAGGCGCATTCAAAAAAGGTTTCAATTCTCAAACATTTTACCAAGGTGCCGTATTACATTACTCTCTTTACCCTGAGTGTTCGATAATCTCCGTATTGGAAACACAATTCAATTTGGGAAGCAGTACGGCTTGGATATTTGGCAACACACCGCCCTGAGCAATTGTCACTCCGGAGAGCAGTTTGTTCAACTTTTCGTTATTACGAATCACCAGCTGCTGAAGACGTAGGATAATTCGTCTTTTTGTTGTCACGGGCAGCATTTCCGTCCAATTTAAACATTTTAGCAGCAAGGTATTTCATTACAGCTACTAAGTGAATGGCACTCCGATGCGTTCAAAACAATTTGCTTGTGTATCGACCAACAAGGGGAGGAGCCATAAAGAACACATATTGAGGACAACACAAAAAAGGACGAGCTTACATTGTGCTGTAGTCAGGTATAAAAACTCAGCATGCTGTTGCTCACGCTCAGTTCGTTTGCAGCATCAGCATGCAGCAGTTCGTTTGCAGCATCTCCCGCGAAATTCAAACCGCCGTCCGTTTGCTGCTGTCAGAAGAGTTGGCCAAGCACGCCGTCTCACCACCAAAACTGTTACCATATACACCAGTTCCAAGTAAATTTCGAACACTGCCCAAACAAAAGGCCCTTTTCAGGGCCATCAATTTATCGACAAAGAATGAAATTGAAGTTTTGTTATTACAGGCATTAGAAAGTGGCTTGTCAAGAGCGTTGGATGGTAAGTGAGCCACTTGTGAACAATACCGTCACCTTCACGTAGAATGGCACAAAATCAGAAATTATTTGTGATTTGTAGACAGTTTAGTGTAATGATTCAATTTACAAAAATCGAACGTTTTCTAACGTTTCGATATATGTGCTCCGTTTTAAAATTTTCGGCCAGAATGCTGCCTGTTTTTTAAGCGTAAAAATCTGCTGTTGTACTGAATGAAAACCTTCGATTTTTGCGCTGATTGGAAATAGTTGTCACTAATTGTGTAGAATGTACAATTACTGAAAATAACGGATTTTGTGAAAGCAGTGGTTGGTCCGTACAATTCGATTCCAAGCGAGCCATACTAGTTTTCGTTGGAAGGAACACCTCTGACAATAGAAGTAAACTATTTTATTTTGAATTCAACTACAACTTCCTTGAAAACAGCACAGCTAAAAAACTTTTGGGAAAAACGCGCAAACCTAAATTTTTCACTATACTGGAAACTAGTGCCCCCCGCCGCACAGCATCATCAAGATTGATAGTCAAGCCGTAATGAAAGGGGGAGGGAGGTTGTAAGACAATGGAAAACGAAAATATCATTTATATCTTACTGGAATATAATTGGCTGGTCCTGAAAAGAACCCGTTGGTTTGTGGTTTATTTTGGGTTACAATTTAGGCCCGCTCGATTGCTGATAGCTGTGAATTTCTTGCAGGGCGACAGTTTCTGTTCGGTAGCGATGAGGCTTCCTAACGCCAACCGTGACTGGGACACTTTTACACGGCCTTCGTTGCTTACTATTTGCGGGGAGGCTTTCCTCCGATGGACTTACGAGCGATCTGTTTGGTACGAGCCATGTAGCGAAAAATGTTGATCTGCTACTGCTCTGATGCTGGTAGTAGGACGACGGTCGAACGCTCGTTTTCGTGCCTTCATTTATAAAAGTTCAACAATATTTTCAAAGAATGTTGCAAATTGACAACTTGATAATTCCAAAAAAAAACTCCAAATAAACTATGTATGTGCAAAAGACGACAAAATCGCAAAGAAATTGCTGTTCCGGCACAGAATTTTCTGTCGGGAAATGGTTTTTGGCGGGTAAATTTGCTCGATAGAAATGCAGTTCGTCGATTGGCCCATTCAGATTCGCAATTTCAATTTTGTTCATAATCAAAAATGTGTGCTCGTCCTAAAAAGGACAGTTTTTACAGCAATATGCATTTCATTTGCGAGTTTCAGCGTTCGATTTATGCTTTCTTTCCGGTCTTCTTGGGCAGCACTCCTGTTTGGATGTTTTGTTTTTGAGCAGTGGTCACTTGTTTGTTCAACTTTTCGATGTTACGAATCGCCAGCTGCTGAGGACGTGGGATAATTCGTCTTTTTGTTGTCACGGGCAGCATTTCCTTCCAATTTCAACACTTTAACAGCAAGGTATTCCATTACAGCTACTAAGTAAACGGCACTCCGACGCGTTCAACACAATTTGCTTGTGTATCGACCAACGAAGAGGAGGAGCTGCGAAGAATACATATTGAGGACAACACAAAAAAGGACGAGCTTACATTGTGCTGCTGTCAGGTATAAAAACTTAGCATGTTGCTGCTCAGTATCAGTTTGTTTGTATCATCGTACCATATACGTCGATGTAAATGTTTCCGAATATTGTCAAATGATACAAGAACAAACCGTCCGTTTGCAGCAGTCAGAAAAGTTCGCCAAGCTCTCCATCTCAGATGACACAAACTCCCCAGCTCAGAGTAAATTCCGAATACTGCCCAAACAAAAGGCCCTTTTCAGGGCCATCAATTTATCAACAAAGAATCGAATTGAAATTTTGTTATTACAAACATCCGACAGTGGCTTGCCAAGAGCGTTCGATGGTAAGTGAGTTACTTGTGAACAATATCGTCGATTTCACGTAGAATGACACAAAATAAAAAGCTATCATTTGTGTGTTTGTTTACAGTTTCGTGTTTACTAGGCACATTCAAAAAAGGTTTCAATTCTCAAACATTTCACCAAGGTGCCGTATTACACAACTCTTTTTACCCTGAGTGTTCGATAACCTCCGTATTGGAAACACAAATGTCTGCAAATCACACAAATAACTTTTATTTTGTGCTATTCTACGTGAAAGCGACGATATTGTTCACAAGTGGCTCACTTACCATCCAACGCTCTTGACAAGCCACTTTCGGATGCTTGTAATAACAAAACTTCAATTCGATTCTTTGTCGATAAATTGATGGCCCTGAAAAGGGCCTTTTGTTTGGGGAGTGTTCGGAATTTACTTGGAGCTGGTCTATATTGTAACAGCTTTGGTGCCATCTGAGACGACGTGCTTGGCCAACTCTTCTGACAGCAGCAAACGGACGGTGGTTTGGATTTCGCGGGAGGTTATTGTCAAGCGCTTGTTGTAATGAGTCAGGCGGGAGACCTCGTTTGCAATGCGTTCGAAAATGTCTAATAACTTATTTATGATGCTCATGGCCTTCGACGAGACTTTGGTACCTGGATGGACTTCTTTCAGCACCTTGTAGATGTAGATGTACAGTTTCAGTTACGATGCTGCGAACGAACTGATGGTGAACAAGAGCATGCTGAGTTTTTATTCCTGACTGCAGCACAATGTAAGCTCGTCCTTTTTTGTGTTGTCCTCAATGTGTTCTTCGTAGCTCCACCCTTCGTTGGTCGACCACATATTTTTGATAAAGAACAAAATGATTAAATTTACAAAAATCGAACGTTTTCAAACGTTTCGATATATGTGCTCCGTTTCAAAATTTTCGGCCAGAATGTTGCCTGTTTTTCTAAAAGTGAAAATCTGCTGTGGTACTGAATGAAAACCTTCGATTTTTGCGCTGATTGGAAATAGTTTTGACTAATTCTGAAGAATGTACAATTGCTGAAAATAAGGGATTTTGCGAAAGTAGTGGTTGATCCGTACAATTCGATTCCAAGCGAGCCGTTCGTCCACCTCTGACAATAGAAGTAAACTATATTATTTTGAATGCAACTACAACTTCCTTGAAAACAGCACAGCTAAAAAGCTTGTGGGAAAACGTACAAATCTAAATTTTCCATTATAATGAAAACTAGTGCCCCCCGCCGCACAGCATCATCAAGATTGATAGTCAAGCCGTAATGAAAGGGGGAGGGAGGTTGTAAGGCAATGGAAAACGAAAATATCATTTATATATTACTGGAATATAATTGGCTGGTCCTGAAAAGAACCCGTTGGTTTGTGGTTTATTTTGGGTCACAATTGCCAACTGCTTGCGGGGAGCCTTTCCTCTGGTGGACTTAGGAGTGGTCTGTTTGGTACGGGCCATGTAGCGAAAAATGTTGATCTGCTACTGCTCTGATGCTGGTATTCGTAGTATGACGACGGTCAAACGAATGGCGAAAGACCCTACCGGCCGATTTTTAATGAAGAATTAATTAGAAGTCTTTCCTTTTCCGAAAAATCCCGTGGTTTACCTACATATTCATATAAATAATCCAAAGTGTATTCTACTTCACTCCGGTTATGTCTCTGACATTACCTACCCATCTTTTTATTTTGGGAATGCGTCGAGTTGAGATGAAAACGTAATATGATTAATAACGAGGATAACACTTTCCGAATGTAGAGAGAAATTTATGACAAATGACGATTTCCATTCGACTCTAGCAGGTCCTGATCGATTTTGATGAACATTTGTTTGTTGTATGACCAATTATATGTATAGGTCAAATGTTCAAAAACAGTAATTTAAGGTCAAGATAGCATCATTTTGAAACTGCTAATTTCGGAGGTTTAGTATCTTCGATGAGTTTTACAAACGTTAAACAGCGCATCATTTGATAAAATTATTTTGACGGTATATCGTCCAAGAAGTATTTATGATGAATTTCCTCAGGTTAATATTCATGACTACAATAAAGTCTCAACAAATTCGCTAAAGACACGAACTCTGTTACTATTTTCTGAAAAATTAATTCTGCATAATTTTAAAACTTCAAAAATTACGGTTTCGGAATTATGCCGTTTGGACAGTATGATCGATTTTCACCAAACCCCCACCAAACCGAATTTCTGGCTACGCCGCTGACTTTTTTTACGATGGAGAAGACCTTTATGTCCTAGCCCAGTACACGTGCTATTGGTAGGGTCCAATCTACCACACGGGGTACACTGGAGGCGTGTCGGACTCGAATGGTGACCAGTCATTAATACCGACTAAACTCCATTGGGCTCCGCCATCATTCCTCCCAGGAACTACCTCTCGGTATTACTTCTGGGGGGATGGCTGTACTAAATGTACTCATTCACTCTCACTCACGCGTTCATACATCCTGTATGAGGCTTACTTGGGTGCTCTCTCAATCGCACTTTGATTCACTCTCAAACACTCCCACATGAGGCTGACTTTTGTGCTCACCTTTTACGTTCCATGCGAGGCTGACTTGTGTGCTCACCTTACTCGTTCCTTGCTAGGCTTACTTTTGTGCTCGCCCCACTCATACCATGTGAGGCTCACTTGCGTGCTCACCCTATCCGCTGACTTAGTAGAAGTCATTAGTAGCTGGCTGTTCGGCCTTCTATGGGAGCTGTCCATAAATGTCAGCTTCTTTCTCCGAACAGCCTAGATGAGCCGTGTAGTGTCGGTAGTGGTTGTTTCAACCGGCTAAGAATTACACTACGGACTACCTGTTCCGGTGGTAACACCAAACAGGGAACCCCAATTCCATAGTGTCATGCGACCCGTGCTATGGGTAAAATTGTTGAGGGGGTTTAAAATATTCTCAATGGTGAACGGAGCCTGGGAAGAGCCGGGCGAACTCCCCAGTAACTGGCTGTGGTCCACTAGGAGGTTGATAACTCTATTATCTTTCTCCGGACAAAACCAGCCTAGAGGCCGCGTGGCATCCGGCGGGTTTGAAGTATGTCAGTTATGGAAATAACTGTCAAATTCATTCGCAAAGGTGGCCGCGTCACTTATGAGGAGGCAAAGAGCTTTAGACTGATCAGTCTGACCTCCTTCCTTCTCAAATCAGTGGAACGTTTAATCGACCACTACATTCGGGATGGTAGCTTGGGCGAGCAGCCACTGCATGCAATGCAACATGCATATCAGCGGGGGAAGTCTACTACCACCCTGTTACACAATGTTGTCTACAACATTGAAAAAGCTTTTTCACAAAAGCAATCAAGTTTAGGAGTTTTTCTCGATATTGAAGGTGCTTTTGACAACGTGTCTTTCGAATCCATTTTGGAAGCAGCACGAGATCATGGAGTACCTTCATATATCACGAACTGGATACACGCAATGCTTAGCAACCGACATCTTAAGACAAGTAGAGATGAGGAAACTGAGTGTCTGCGGATGTCCTCAAGGTGGTGTGCTGTCACCACTTCTATGGAACCTTGTCGCCGATAGCTTGTTGAGAAAACTAAATGAGGCTTGGGTTTCCGACGTATGGTTTCGCCGATGATTATCATATAATGATCACCGGTATTTGCATTAACACACTTTTTGATTTGATGCAACAAGCCTTATGTGTTGTTGAGCGGTGGTGTCTTCATGTTGGACTATCAATTAATCCAAATAAAACCTCAATGGTGCTTTTCACGCAACGAAGGATTACAACCGGAGCTCGTCCATTGCAGTTTTTTGACTCTGAAATTATTGTCGAAGATCAAGTTAAGTACGTTGGGGTAATTCTCGACTCAAAACTTAATTGGACAGCTCACATCGATTTCAGGATCAAGAAATCTCTTGGGGACTCAAACCCAAGTACATTCAGTGGATCTACACAACAATTGTTAGACCAATACTGGCATATGGGTGCCTTGTTTGGTGGCAGAAGGGAGAAGTCATGACAATCCAATCAAAGTTAAACCATCTTCAGAGGATGGTCTTGATGGCGATGACTGGTGCGTTCTCGACAACACCTACTGCTGTTCTCGAGGTACTCTTGAACATAAAACCACTACAGGTGTTTCTGAAACAAGAAGCACTTTCTTGTGCATACCGTCTTAAGGTTACTGGGCTCTGGAACAGTAATCCAATAGATCGTGTAACTAGCCACACAAGACTGTGGCTCCAAATGGTTACTTGGGATGAATATACACTTGCTCCCAGTGACCTTACACTCACATGTAGTTTTCCTTCTAAAACTTTCAATGTGAGAATTCCTCTTCGTGAGGAATGGCTGTCTGGAGCGACAACTTGAAGAATACTTAGTTTGTTATACGGACGGTTCTTTGTTGGAGGGCCGAGCCGGTGCTGGTGTCTATTGTCATGAGATGAGATTAAACCAATCTCATTCGCTTGGTAGATACTGTACCGTATTCCAAGCAGAAATCTTTGCGATTCTGTGTGGCGTACAATCCGCACTTCAACAGGGAATTTGCGGTAAAAGAATCTATTTTTGCTCTGACAGTCAGGCTGCCCTGAAAGCAGTTAGTTCGGCAGATTCGAGATCGAAATTAGTAATCGCATGTCGAACTCAAATCGAAGAACTTAGCATTTCAAATGCTATCTACCTTCTATGGGTACCCGGTCATTCCGGTATTACTGGAAATGAATGGGCGGACGAATTGGCTAGAGCTGGCGCTGCGACTGATTTCGTTGGTCCAGAACAAGTTCTACCACTGTCAATAAGTTGGATAAAGCACAAGATTCGCTCTTGGGCTGCATTCGAACATGCCAACCATTGGCGTAGCTTGCGAACTTGCGTTCAAACAAAGGCTTTTCTGCCGGATGTGAGTCCGAAAATGTCAAGAAATTTGTTGCGTTTTTCCAAACACAACTGCAGTATTCTGGTCAGGGCACTGACTGGACATTGCAAACTCAATTATCACATGGCTACTATTCAGTGCGCTGAGTATTATTCATGTGATCTTTGTGAATCCGATTACGGAACATCATATCATTTGATATGCAATTGCCCTGTATTAATGCAATTGCGCATCCGGGTTTTTGGTTCTCCATACATAGATGAACCTATGTACAGAGAGCTGAAATTTAAGGATATGCTTTTGTTCCTAACCCAGTGTGGTAAAGAGCTATAGTGTTTTAGCCGTATTGAATGACAATATCTCTTCGGAGGTGTTGTCGTTCTGTTATCTCAATATCCCCTCGGGGGTGTTGATATATCCGCTCACTGTTTGAGTAGAGGTTCTAAATCCCTCCGGGGGTTGGAAGTTTCATTCCTGCTGTTGTAGCACCTGCAGATCGTTCAGCATCACTCCGGGGGTGCAGAATGCTCTGTTTTAATTGTTCTGTGTCGTTGTTTTCCTTACCCCTAACCTTACCACTTCCCCAATCCTTCCCATCAGGAAAATGATGAAAAGACGATTTTTGGCAAGGCACAAATCTCCGATCAACATGGGGAACGTGCCATTTGAGCCAGACGCTACTGATTCCTGATCGACTTAGTAGAAACAAAGTCGTTCTACAGTAGAAACAAAGTCGTTCTACACTCGTTCACAAGAAACTTTCTCGAATGCTGAATATCTATTATAATACATTGAAACCCCGATTTTATCTGCCATATATGAACATATGTTTGATGGGCTCTAGCAGACGAACAAGACTGAATTCGAGTAAATCCTTTATTTAGTATGATTTCCTTATCATGAAGATGGAAATATGCAAAAATAAAAAGTTCATCATAATCAGAAATAGTTATCAGACTACATCAAGGGACGGGAAGAATATTTTAACAGTTTCAGTTTATAATAAAGAAAAAGAAATTGCCCGATTTAGTCAATGTCCCCATTTTGTCAGCCTAAAATACACCATGATACTGATAAAAAAATGGGTCTTTATTGTGTGTATTATGCACTGTATTTCACATTAATAGGTACATTTCATTTTTGGGGATTTTTTATTGCATCGAACTACAACAATTTTTAGGTGGTTTTCAAGGGGTTATTTTATAGAATTCTTCTAAAATTTGGCGAACCTATTCCAATTCGTATACGAATTAATTGGTATACTTAAGGGTTTATTTCTTTCAATTAGAGAAAATACTGGAATTTTCAGCTTATTTCCTACACAATATTATGAAAGCTTATTAAACAATTTTTATGAAAATTATAAACTATTTGAAATTTTTTAATAGTTTTGTTTTTTATTTAACCGTGATTTTTTAATAAATAGTGACCATCGCTTTACAACGTAGTATATTTTTCATGGCTTGCGGTGAAGCATGATTTCTCGAATTGTTGAACTGAAAATTATGGAATAGAAATTAATTTTTTGTATTCTTTACAGATTTAACTCGCCGCGCAGATATAGCTCTGAATTAGACTCGCTGGTGCCCTAAGACGATTTCGCTAGATTTTCAGAGCACTGTGCACCCAGTGCATTAACGCAAGGGACGGAAGGTTAACGAATAGTTTCGTGAAAATGAAAATTCCAGTAATGATGATGATTTTCCCAAACGGTTCGTTTTCGAGAGGTTTTTATTTGTTCTTTGGCATTAGGATTAGCGATAATAATTCAAATCAAGGATACTACTGGGAAGTCACCTTTAGAAAAAGTCGATGTCGAAGTAAAATTTGGAACTATGCACGGATGCACTTCAGAGATAGCGTGATTTCAGGAGCTGAGATTTCATTTCAACGCTTTTTTTGTGAAAAGGGCGATACTTACAAATGTGAACATAAGGCTTTTTTCATACATGCGAATGAGGGCTTTGAAACGAAACAAATTAACCTAAAAATTTGGATTCTACGATATTGCTTTCTTAAACTACAGCAAAAAATACAACGGGCGAAACTGTATTTTTGTTTGCTTATTTAAAGTTTCGCCATCCACATTCTATGCAAACAAACAGGGCGATACTTTTTTTGCTAGCAGTTTAGAGGCGAAACTGTTTTTTTTTCGTATTTTTTTAGGATTTTCAAGCTGATACCAGCTGTAAATAGTAACAATGATAGCTATTGAAAAAAACACGGAAGAAATCGGTGGTGTAGAACGGTAGTTATTGTAAAAAACGTAAGGGCGATACTTCAATGCTGTTGGGTGGGACCGAAAAAGTAAACAATCGCCAAAGGGGCGATACTATCATTTTGTCAATTTCAATAGCAAAAACAAATTTTAATTTAACCGTTGTGTGTCCGACGCGGTACCCGGGTACCTTTTTTAAGTTTCAATTAATTAAATTCCTATGTTTTATCCATAGCTGGAAATTGAAACTTTGTGACATTTTAGAACTTAACTAAGTCAAGCTTTTGGGTTAATTATATTGTTGATATAGTAAGGGTGGGAATGAGAAGGGACTCCTGAATTTTTTTACTACGTAACAGGCCGACGTGGGTACCCGGGTACCCACAAAACAAAAATGCCCGTAACTAAAGTAATATCCAACCGATTTCGATACTTTTGGCCGTTTTGGATTCAGGAGCTCATCCACTTTTGGACTTGGTAAAAATGAATCGGGTTACTTCATTCGATTCCCGGAAATCCGGGTTTCCCGAAGCAGGTTCCAGTGCTGGGGTATTATTTGCGAATTTCAATGGAATACTAGCAATATGGGCATCAAAATTCTTGGAATTGCATCAGTAGGCTGTATCTCGTGGCTTTGGAACCATTTGGTGATTTGACCCCGGAACGGACATTCCGGAGCAGGTTCCCGCGGGGCCGTGAGTGGCCATTCCATTCCAATTCCATTTTTCAAATTGCCATAGGGTCCCGTAACAATAAAAAATAGACTTCCGAGACAATTTGAAGAGTTTTGATACTCATATTGCTAGTACATTATTAAAATTTATAAATCATATCCTAGTACTGGAACATTACGCCGGAAAATCCGGATTACCAAAAACCAGATCCATTATTCCGGTTCTATTGTACAGAATCAAAAAGTGGACGAGTTCCTGAATCCAAAATATCTAAAAGTGTCCAAATCGGTTAAAGGAAGCCATAGTTATGAGCATTTCAATTTGTGGGTACCCGGGTACCCTCGTTGGCCTGTTAAAGGTGTTTTTTTTGTTGGACACATAACTGTTAATAATTTCAAATACTTTATGAAGTTTTGGGTTTCGATCACTGAATCATGATATCTAGGATGTAAAAAACACAATAGTTCTTAACCCATTCATGCCCATGTTGTTTGTGGACGTTTTTAAATAGCTATAACTTTTGATTGAGGCAAAATTTGCTCACAAAAACAAGTAATGGCTAATAAATGTGACTATTGCCTTTCATTTGAGTACTAACAGTTACAAGGATCAGCTCTAGAACTGAAGTTATTGCAATTAGTGTGATTGGATTCCAATGGAGCAGTGCTGCTAGGGATAGTTTACGTTGACGACGCGAAATGAATTTTTCATATATCTTCGTTATGTTGCAATATTATTTGAAAGTGATAAAGCATATCAATCTAGAGTGCCTTCGGCTATATTTTTCACGCAAGTGGACTATTGTAAATATTCTAGGAGAATTGTATTTAGCATTGGAAGGTAGAAATTGAGCAGCTTCTAGTACTGCGAGGGAAGCACCTATCTATATGAAAAATGGCTTTTCGTGTTTCTTGACCCAACCGGTTTCATGAAAAAATAGTTTTGATATCCTACATGCACTAGAAAAAAGTTGGGCATGAAAGGGTTAAATAGAAAATAAAACCAAGTCTGGAAATATTCACTGTTGATTTCCTTTGAATGGTGTCACTGCTAGTATCGCCCTTTTCTAGAAAAAGCGTTGATTTCTTAGTTCTCAGTCGCGTTGGAAATTTGAGTAAAGTATAAACTTAAAATCGGTTCAAAAAGAATTTCGATTTTTTTGGCTCAGTACAATATATGACCCCTTTAGGAAAATTCAGTTTTCCCACCACAATGCATTGATTGAGGAATTAAGACATTTTATTAACAGAGCAATAATTCGTTTGCATGTCTATTTGACGGGCCATCTCGAAGCATCAAGTTTATAATGTTCTCAAACGATATAATATCCGAAGAGAGTGATAAGAAATGTCTCATCACACTGTTAGGTGAATTAAAAGCGTTTTTAATTGCAATATCCCCACAAAATTTCATATATTTGTTGCTTTCAATTCTATTTTGCAATTTACGCATATTCGTACACCAGAATCATTGTTCTTGCGGACAGAGTCCGAAAAATTGGCGAAAGCGCCAAAAAAGCTGAAACACGGCAATCGAACGGGTTGGAATAAAAAAGCATGATGACGACTCAATAGTACAATTTGATATAGCGGAAGATGTAAAACGCACCCCCGGGGCAAAACGCACCCCTTGTTTATATCGAAAACTTCAGAAAATTTCTAGAAAAGGGTAACACCAGTCGGAAGTCCGTCATGGTTAACTTACACTGTCAAAGTTTGATAACCGTACATAAATAGCAACTCGAGAAATAAATAAAAATCAATAACGTGCTCTTCTCATGTAACTATTGTGGCTCGTGCAACAAGGATTTTCAGCTCTTATAAATGCTATTTTACTATTATATTAGTGCATTCCAGTTCTATTTATACCGTTGCTCATTATTCTGTTGCACTATATATGAAAAATATACTAAATAGTTCACTTTTTGCTAAATTTATATCTCTGCTCCATCGGGGGCAAAATGCCCTCTTCTTTGATTTTGCTGATTTTTTTTAATCGAAAGCAGAAAAATCGTTCTGGAAACATGCTAATTGCATAACCTAAGGTTATTTAATGACACACTTTTTTGAAATCCCGTCAGAAAACAAAACTACTTGCTTGTTCACCGAGCATTCGGCCCCGTTGTTACGGTGCATCCTGCCTTGTTGTTGTAGTGCATTATGCCCCGTTGTTGTGGTGCATTTTGCCCCCACACGGGTGCGTTTTGCCCCGCTTATTTTTGAGAAGATAATTTTCAATGATTTTGAAAAATTGAATATTTTTCATATTTTTGAATACTTTGCTAAGCGTTATGGTTGTGATTACAGAGGAAAGTGTTGGCTAGACGCTATCACTAATTAAATTCTCCCAATTGATGATCTATAGCTGAGTTATGATCATATTTCCTTAGGGGTGCGTTTTACCTCATATTCCCCTATATTTTATTTCCGGTAGATGCGAAAATAGTGGTGGCAATCTAGTGGATGAAGATTAATCAAAGTGGTGTATAATCGTGTTTTTTCCTATTTTCCCGAAATATACTCGTCCAATTCTAATGAATCGAGTACCCGCCGTCTTTCGGTTCCCCTGGACGGAAATTACAGGTTTTGACCAACTAAACTAACTAATTCTAGGAATTTACAGAATCTTTCTTAGTGGCAACTGTCTTGGTCTTTCATAGCTCTATAAAAAAATTAGAAGTCTGCAATCTCAGGCGATGATTTCTGTCATTTCGAGAAACGTTGGAGCGAGCGAACGTATTCCAACTGCCGGGTTTGAAAATCTTGTGATAAGCGTTGTATATAATTCCAACGAGATATTTATCTAATTTGACTCTCCAGTATGCTCATTTTTAGAACTGTCTTGAGCGTTATTCTGGTGAGAAAATGGACAGGTGTCAATGGCTGCGGTTCATGAGCATCAATGGAGATTAGTGTCATTAACCAAAACTTCATCTTAGCTGAAACGTAGTTGAGAAAGGACAATTCTTCGAATGTGAAGTTTTGATCGGCTGCGTTTTTCCCTAGATGTTGATACACTCTTTTGATTGCGGAATCCCAGAGTCAATCGTGTTATGGTTACTGAATTGGTATTAAGTTTCATTTTATACTCTTATTTGTCATGAAGTTGACGTTCTTTTTGATGTGGTATGCGGAGTTTTCTGAGGCGGTAGAGTTCGTGGAGGCAAATCTAACACCGGTGCGATATCTGAGAATATCTTGGCTGGAAGTCCGTTGCAACTGGAAAACCTAGTGGAAGATGCCAATATTGTGGCTGAGATCTTTCTTCCAGATAAACTGATTTTATTGATAAACGGACGAATAAGGTCATGTACCGATTGCACACAACCACACCTCGTGTTCTGCGCCCTCTGCTCACCGGACCAGCATAATCATCGGTAACTAGAAACGACGGATGTGACTGGACGCGACCTCCTACAATCCAACCCCGCTTCGAAAAACTGCTAGCAGTTTGCAATAATGATACATGATATGATCACGAAGCAGTACGTAAAAGATTAGAATTGAGTTACGCTGTAGTAATAGAGGATGCTTTGTGTCGTAGAGTAGATCAGATTCCTCAATCTTACCGCCAACCTAAGAAGTCCCCTTCCGTCTAAGAATTCGGTAGGAACAATTTACTTTGACGTTTAACATCTCTGTCTTGCTGCAGTTCATCCTGATGGTATAGCTAATGAACGCACAAAATTATATGGCTGTTAGTGTTACTGTTTTCCTTGAGCGTTGACAGCAGAAGCGTAGCACGTGGATTGGAAGTAATTTCTGGAGATTGTTTTGTCGTACTTGCCATTCATCAGGCCGTTTAGATTCTCTGCTAAATTGAGCCATTCTGCTTCGAACTCTACTCGGATATTTCCCAGCGGTAAATTTCAACCAGCCGTTTTAGAGAGGCATTCAGCTCCAAGCTCTGTCGCAATCTACTCGAATATTCCCCGTTGGTGAATCCACCCTACTCTGATTGAGGGTTCTCCGGTGGCGGAATTTCTCACGATATCGATGTCTGTTTCGAGAGCTCCCAGCTTTGTGACGGTG
The DNA here is from genome assembly GCF_030247195.1 of Topomyia yanbarensis. Taxonomy (NCBI): domain Eukaryota; kingdom Metazoa; phylum Arthropoda; class Insecta; order Diptera; family Culicidae; genus Topomyia; species Topomyia yanbarensis. The sequence goes on along the minus strand of NC_080671.1, from coordinate 258,449,028 downwards.
TACTCAGGCTAGTCCTCGGCGGTGGATCTAGCCAATACCTTGGTGGCCGATAGGGTGCACTTATTCTAACTATCAGCTCTGGTCACTAGTTTGCTAGTATATGAGGGACTACTCTACTGATTGTATTCTACATCTTTGCTTCTTTGCGCATATCTTGTAAGTCATTCTCTGTGCAAAGAGCCAGAAACTCGTCTCGCACTTCCTCGATGCTGGTACACGGGCTCCGGTGATTTCTCCGCACTCTCTTACTCCGGGCAGCAGAGTGAAGGCGCGTGACCGAACCCATGCAGATATTTGCTAAAGCAGCCGTGACTTGCTAGAGACGGCGTTAAATAAATGTGTATCTCTGCCTGTTTTCTGTACCCCTACAATATAAAACTCTAGATTTTTGGCTCAAATGAGCCAAAGCGGAGGAAAATAGAAGGAGGAGGGAGCAGAGGGAATTGGAAGTAAGTAAGCCTAAAGGTCTTTACCACATTAGATAAGTAACTTTAGTATGTTACTATGTTTTCTTTGCCGCAAGACTCTACTGTATCGATTTTGTTGGCTATTTTCGGCAAATTTAAGACTAAGAGAAACCAAAGCAATGAAAATTGAAAGACGGATAGGTATTTTAGAGCGAATTGGTTAGAACTTAGAACAGTAAACTAGGACTAGGCAGGCTCATATGGACATAATCGAAAGGAAATGTGAAGAATCCTATGCCTTCTGCTAAGTAGGAGTTGGGCGTTGCACCCATGACTACAGCATGGCCATTGATATAACATAACTCATCATCAAGTTTCACCACCGACGTCGGTGGTTTGAGGTTTTTCGAACTCACTGGGCGCGGTTATTCTAGAAACGCCTTTGTTTGGTGACACGTTTGTAGATTTCTCCAATAATTGCGAGGCTCGAAAGAAGTTCAGGGCCGTATTTTTCGCTTATCCAACTTGTCGAAATTGTCAAGGATGGCTCAGGACCAACGAACTCAATCACCGCATCTGCCTTGGTGAATTCGTCGGGCAATTCATTTCCAGTAATACAGGAATGTCCGGGCACCCAGACAAGGTAGATAGTGTTAGATAGTGTTGCCAATACTTAGTTCTTCGATTATGGTTCGGAACGCGATCACTTGCTTGGACCGTGATTTATCTAAGCTAAGGCCTTGATTGCAGCTTGACTATCGGAGCAGAAGTATATAATTTCGCCGGAGAAGTTCTGTTGAAGGGACGATTGTACCCCGCACATAATCGCAAGTATTTCTGCTCGGAATACAGTAAAGTATCTACCTAGTGAGTGAGATTGTTCCATTCTCATTTCATGACAGTACCAGTACGACCTTCTTTCAGAGAACTGTCAGTGTAACAGACCACTTGCGTTTGTTGTCCTGCGTTGCGTTGCGTTGCGTTGCGTTGTGACGATGATTTTGGCGGATTGCACACTGACTTCATCATGTTTGACTGCTGATTATCTAATAAGAGTTGCTTAGGAAGTGGTAAGTAGGAATTCATACCAATCCGACCCATATTAAAACCTCAACAGCATGATAGCCATCATTGCCGGCCGCCCCCATCTCCATCGTTCACGGGGAAGGATAAAGGATAAGGTAGACAGGAAGTGTTGATGCTCCACCTACTTAACGGAAGGACGACGATTCATCAGACTCTTCCATAGGTGTCGCGGAGTTGGTGGTTTGGAAGGGTATCAGGTCTAGGATTCGCTCCAAGCAAACGATGCGACCTGTAAAGCATATTTTATTAGGTAGTTATTTAGTTAGTCTTCGAGTGCACGATCACTCGAAAAAGAGATGATCTTGTTTAGTTTTTGGTTATTTTTAAACTCTGGGCAGCCGGCTACCGAGAGTATACTATGTTCCCTAAACAAAAACAATTTGAACTCCACACAGCCGATCGTGGGAGTATTGCCTGGAAAAGCTAATCTTATCTGCGTAATGGGCCGGATCACTATTTATTGCAACAGTATTTGGACAGAACTCGCTACTTCTTCTCTACGATATATTTATTGGCTTGAAAACTACCAAGTGACAGCATATTATACTGGCAAAAATAGCGCGAGATGTTATAAATCAAGGAAAGTATTTCTTATTTTCCATATCGGATTGTTTGTGGAATACAAGTATACGAGCGATAATACCGAACACTGAAGGGAAATATAAAGGATTGTTAATCTGATGCAAGGGCTTGTTAGCAATAACGGAGCTTTAAATTAGGTTCATAAAAACAGACGCGGCGAATTTTCAATACGTATTGAGCCGTGTTCATAGATACTAGTCAGATTAGTCGTATTGGGGCTAATTTCCGATCAACTATTCATTTTTACGGCAATGTTTTCTCGACTAGATCTGTTCGCACCCTCTCATTCTGTTCGCACCCTCTCATTCTGCGGTCTAAGGACCAAATGTCATCAATAGACTTAGAATCGCGTGGAGGCATGAGATAGGAAACTTGTAAGAATTTTGCTATCCCACCGTTTGACTACCAGAATGGATGGGAGAACAGTAATACTAGCAAATACCGACTACCATAAGAGCGGTGCAAATTTGAACGAGTGACGTAGAGTACTGCACTGAAAAAAGGACCAGGAGTGCGATTTTACGAAGTTTTAGCTTCCGATGGCCCTACATTTTCTGACAAAGTGAAGTTCTTGAATGTTGAGATTTTTATTACTGTTTAGAAAAGCAAAAGTATCATAAAGCTAGTGTCAGGCCTTCATGAGACCTCAAGAAGTCACTTTTGGAGGTATTCGTAAATGTAGATTTGTCGGTAGACGGTTCCAAATATAATAGAAAAATACCTAATTTAACACAACTACAGATCACTTGCAACATAAAAAGCTTTTTGTGAAATTCGACAGCTCCATCTTAGGCCAATTCAATAAATTTCCTGCATGAAAGTTTCCATTTTTTAAAAACGGTTTTTAAGCCAAAGCTTTGGAAGTTAAACCTTGGCGTGGAAGTGCCGGTATATTAATATATTCTGTAACTTAGTGTAGAATTAGATTTCGTCATTTACGGCTAATATACAACCGCCAGAAGAAACTTAGAACGTTGGTACACAATCAAGAAAGGCGAATCAGAAAAGGTATATGTCAGTGATTCACTAAATACAGACTGGAAAGAGGGTAATATGGAAAACCTTAAGGTCCGCCCAGATTAAGTCTTCGGTACGGAACAAAACCTCGGCCTAGGAACTCCTAGCATGTTGTTAGTCGCCTCTTACGACATGGGAGCAGTTCCCAGAGGTTCTATTCTTGGTTGAAATAGTGCAAAAAGATTTCAGCCCGCCGGACACCACACGGCTTCAGACCACTTGCGTTTGTTGTCCTGTAAGGAAAACTACATGTGAGTGTAATATCGCTGGGAGCAAGAATATCTTCACCCCATGTTACTATTTGCTACCACAATTGTGTATGACTGGTAGCAACATCAATATGGTTACTGTTCCAAAGCCCACTACCCTGCAGTCTATATGCACATGATAGTGCTTCTTGTTTGAGGTGTATGTGTAATGATTTGAAATTTAGAAGGGCCTCAAGGGCAGCAGTCGAAGTTGTGGCGAAAGCATCAGTCAACGCCATGAGCGCCATTCATTACAGATGATTTAGCTTTGACTGGATCGTCATCACCTCTCCCCTCTGCCACCACATAAGCCGTATGAAATTATTGGACGTACAATTGTCGTGTAAATCTAATAGATGTGTTTACTGCCCATAACAGCATAAGAGTCCCATATGGATTTTTGTCGAAAATGAGTTGTCTGTTAGATTCCATTCTGAATCACCACTGAATCACAATGCACAAATAAGATTACCATGTTTGTTTAGAAAACATCGAAAAAATACCAAAACATGGTTGTCCTATCCATAAGGATCAATGAGAATGTAAATCTCCAACAGTGTTTTTCTCGGCTTGCTGTATTTCAATATGGGACTCTTATGCTTTTATGGGCAGTTTAGGTTTTGCAAAAGTTCCCAGGTCTTTGCAAAAGTTCGTCTGCACTGCCCGAAGGCCATACACGCTTTCTTGACTCTGAACTCAATATGAGCAGACCAATTCAGTTTTGAATCCAATATAACTTCAACGTATTTGACTTGATCTGCACACAGTAGCTCAAAATCAAAAACAAATCAGTGTTAATAGAATCATTGATGCTTTATTTGGATTAACTGATCATTCAACTTGTCGACACTACTGTTCGACAGCTCTCAATGCTTCTTGCATTAAGTTAAAGATTGTTCCAATGCAAAGTCCAGTAATTAGTAATTGGAAGTCGACAGCAAACCCTTTGGTTGGAATTCCAAGCACATTAAGTTTCCTCAACAGGCCTCGGCAACCAGATTCCATAGCAAAGATGATAGAATGCTACTTTGAGGACAGCCGCATATACTTCATTTCCTTATCTCTCCCTGCCTCTTACCGACAGTAAAAGAAACTGTAACTGCACAGATATCGCGAGTTGGGAGCTTCGATATGAGACACACGTAAATAGACTTATTTGCAAGAATGCAAGCAAGAGGCATTTCACGTGGGTTAGTCATGCGTGCCTTTTTGTAAGCAATGAGGGCAGTGTTAGGCTACTTTCCAATATAAAAGGTTATGGAAGTACGGTTCTTGAATCAATGCTATGAAAGCTTTATCTTACTGCATAAGCCGAGATAGATTCATAGTTGCTGCACATTTATGCTGGAGATTGATTTGTGCTATTCTAACCAGTGTTGATTACAAAACTGTACATTTCATTTTCAACATTTATTGCATAACAACTAGAAGGCACCAAGCAAATTAGCATGTAAACGCATGTAGCGAGCCACATCAGGTTTATTTGGAACACGATCATTTGATTCCCACGATTAGCAATGAAAATATCGGTCCATAACACAGTAAGGGAGAAATGTCAAAATGCTCCGTGCGCGACTGGCATATTTTGGATCCTCCAGCCATCAAGTCCTCCTTGATTTAGGCACTCCTGTATTCAGTCACCTCCTACGAAATGGAAGCAGGAACATGAAATATGTCCAGAAACACCAGGATTGCATTTTTCAATGTTATGTTGGAGATTCCATCGGAACCGGGAGCTTTCTTCACTTTTAGACTCTTCGCCATTGCCAACATTGGAGACCTGCATATCTCCAGCGGTTTCTGCTTCTGCCTTTCCGTCCACTGTGAGGGACCATGTCTTTAGGTTGTGCTCCGGGATTAGAGCCTCTACGACAACCTTCAGCCTATTTGGACACAATCCAACAGGTTTCGACGGTCGCTTGATCGTCGCCGTCAAGACTTGATAAGCCCAAGTGTTGGCGCCAGTTTCTCGGCATAGCACTTTGTAGCAGTTTGATTTTTCTTACCTTTACCTCCCGTTTTGAGAGCGTTTCTGCGTGTAGGGTTCAATACAATTCGTGCCTCTCTATTTGTTTCGGTTTTGGCACGTTGAACGCAACAGGCAGCCTGGAGAGTGCTTAGAGTCTGGAGGAAGAGTATTCTGAACGCTGTCTGCTCATTAGCTCCAGTTTATTAGACATTGTTGTATCACATGCGTTAACATTTCGGTCAGCTTGTCTGCACCCATGTTCTAAACACTGCTCTCCATGCGAAGAGCCTCAACAAAAAGTTTCTTGTCGATGTCTTTACTAGTATTCCATTTCCTCTCGACAGTTCTCGGCCACTCTGTTGCCGAAGGATTCCGTTGGTCAGCACTTGAAACCCTAGCTTCCCTTGGCGTCCCACAGTCACCTTCCATACAAAAGTCGAAAAAAAAACCTCAAAAGTGGCCCGAATTTGAACATAATAATTTTAATTTAATGCACGATTCATCATTTGTTCTTCACGTTTGAGCGAGAATAAAGGCTTGTATTGACTAAATCGAATGGCGAGCATAAGTCCAGCAAATAACCTTTCAAATGGAATCAGTTCGATCCTAATCGGAATCCTAGCTGAAAAGATATGTCCATTTGAATAACACAGGTTTGAATACAGTTTCTTTCCAAAATTGTTCATCTATTTCATCTTTGAAGCTCTGTAAAGAATCTATCTTTCGTCCTCAACACTTAATATTTTGAGGAGACTCTATTCAACCTGTTTACAAACAGATAAAAATATTAAATCTTGAAAACCCCAACATAAAAGGTTTTGTCCGGCTAGGCGACACTGTGCGTCCTAGCGGTTTATCACCGCTTATTTCCAGTGCGAGCACCCGGTGCTGTTTTCGTTGCTGCGGCAGTTACAGTTGCATTTACTGTTGCACTTGGTCGTTTTGTTGGTTCTGCGACTTTGCGAACGAATTCACCACACTTGCTCCGTTATTATTTTCCCCATTTTTATTGTTTTTTATTATTTTTGTTAATTGGGTTGCTGCGTCGGCAAATTAAATACATCTATCGGAAGGTATCCCGTCTCCATATGTCAAAACAATATCCAGCGAATGTATCAAGTTAGGTAGCATCAAACTATAAACCACATCACACTCGCAATAAATTTATCAATTCTTATGAAACCGTTTAGCCGCTCAGTTCAAATATACCTACCTAAAGTTGCAATCGTGACACACAGCATTCTTCTTCATCCGAACGCGACCAAGCACAGAATTAAATAGAATTTTCCACTACAAAGAATCAAATTTGAAACTTTCCTTCAGAAAATAATTAAATTGGAACAGTTTTCCATACAGTCCACACCCGAGAAAATAACATTGCACTTTGGTTTGTGCATCTCCCAGCTTTCGAAAAGAGTGTCCCGGTGCGGACACTTTTCTGGTTCTTCGAGCCGGGCATCAAATCGGGGTCGATCAGGCGATCTAAATTATCACCACCGCTCAACCGAGCGTGGACTACGGACCAGCCAAGCAGCCAAACGCGATTGGCAGAATATAAAGGTTGATCCTGATAAAGGTTGGTCCGGTTGTGGGTGAAGTTTGAAACCGTGTGTCACGAGAAAATGAAATTGTGACCGGTCAAAATTACGCAACGTGTCGGACATCATATGGACAAATTTGTCCAGACGTAAATAAAAAAGTTCGCAAAAACGCATAGTTGTAGTGAAAATTGAACTACTCCTGTTATTGACGGGTAGATTGAAAAACCCGCAAGTGAGTTGTAAGCATTGTTCCTGGCGTTTCCCCGGGTTTGTCGTTAAAACCTGCTTATGTGATTCTCGTGATTGTCTGGGCCTTTGAAAACCTGCATCGCTAAAGGGGCTTGGCAGAGTGCTTGAGCAGACACGTGGTTGTAAGAGACCGAAGTAGTTGTGGCTACGGTGAGTACACAGGGCATTCTACAGTTGGCAGTTTTGTGAATTCATTGAGAGTAGGAGGAGTTTCCATCAAATTTGATAGTTGTGGAGAGTCCTTTATCGTTTATCTGTCGCACATACAGCGACAGTCCCTCGCACAACCACTTATCGCTGTGCTGTTTGCTGTCAACCGCATCGAATCTACGAGTGTGAAGTGGTTTTCGATGAGTCTAGAAGGTCTTCCACGGGAATCTCTCTGTATGATTGCTTCATGCTTGGACCAACCGTACAAGAAACTCTCTTCTCTATTGTGGTTCGAATTCGAATCCGAGAAATTGCTTTGGTAGTGGATATCACCAAGATGTATCGCCAAATTTCGATACACCCTCATGATACTACCTTGCAGCGAATTTTCTGGCAGCATTTCACGGATTCGTAGATAAGACCGTATGAGTTCACTACGGTAACATATGGCACCACCAGCGCTCCTTGTTTGGCAACAGCCTTCAACAGCTGCAATTCGATTATTCAGAAAATGAAGATGATGTTCCAGCAAAAATCGGAAAGGACTTCTTTGTAGATGACTTTTTGAGTGGTGCGAACAGCGTAGACAAAGCCGTCAGTCTTCAATGTGAAGCCCAGAATATTCTCGGCACCGCAGGGTTTGAGCTGAGAAAATGGTCTTCGAACTCTTCCGAAGCACTTACCAACGTTCTTGACGATCTAAAAGAGCAGATAAGTTCATGAGATTGACGGTGCAGCTGAAAATTTCATAAATACTCTTGGTATCCCGAATCAGATACGTTTCGGTTCAAAGTTCCGGATTTTTCTATCGATCATCCCATTACGAAGCGAGAAGTGGCATCAGAAATTGCCAAATTGTTTGACCCATTGGAAATGTCGGGGCCAATCATTATCAAGGCCAAGATTTTCATGCAAATGTTCTGGAAGGAGAAACATTCGTGGAATGAACCTCTCAATTATCGATCCGATCTAACTGCACTGAAATCTTTCTCTATTCCACATCTGGTGAAGGCACCGGGCTCAGAAAACAACATTCCGCTCCATGGGTTTTACGATGCCAGCGAGCGTGCCTACGGAGCATGCATCTACATTAGGAGTGTTGGCCACGACGGGGTGGTCACAGCTCATCTTCTCCCAGCCAAATCCAGGATAGCTCCAGTTCACCATACGACTATTCCTCGCTTAGAACTTTGTTCTGTTGTTCTCCTCAGCCATCTCTACTGCAACATGATTGAAAGTGTCAACGTTGGTGCAGATGCATTTTTTTGGTCTGATTGGCTGCATCATTCACCCTCGAAGTATAAAACTTTCGTAGCGAATCGGATCGCGATTGTCCAACGCATCACCGGCGGTTGCATCTGGAATTATGTTGCCGATTTAGAGAACGCGGCGGATGTAATCTTCCGAGGCACTAGCTCCAGCGATCTCTTCAACTTATCCCTGTGGTGGAAAGGTTCACCATGATTAACGTCGGAACCGACGGAATGGCCGAAAATTCTTGAAGAGATACCTTGCCCAAAGGCTGCTGCCGTTGCTCGTCCAGTCGTAAACCCAGATCACTCTCTGTTTGAGCGATATTCATCTTTGACAAGATTGTTGAGAATTATCGCTTACTGTCGGAGATTCATTCAACATTGTAGATTGAAATTGTCTGGCACGATTCCGGTATCATCGCCATGTCTAACAGCTGATGAATTCTCTCGTGTAGCATTTGGACTCGTTGTTTCAATCCAACCCGAATGCTTTCCCCAACAACTTGCCCTTGTACGCAACGGCAGAGAAAGTGATTTGAAAGTCATGGCGAAAACTTGTTCCGCACTCCGGGTTGATAGCCGGTTAAAAAATCGCTCTATTTATTCACGCGGGAGCATCCACTAATACTCCCAGCAATTCATCTGTTTACCGAACTTATTTTGGACTCTGCTTTCGCACGCAGGCCCTCGGATGATCCGAGAGCGTTTTTGGCCACTAAATCTTCGTAACCTGGCACGAAAGAAAGTTAGATCCTGTATACAATGCTACCGAGTGCAACCCCGTCCTGAAAGCCAACTGATGGGTCAGCTTCCCGAAGTCCGCATAACATCATCCCGCACATTTCTCAACAAAGGTGTGGATTTTTGTGGACCTGTTCTGATCAAACACGCTGTACGAAGAAGCAAACCGATTCCACCACCGCGAGCCTACATCGCGTTGTTCGTCTGCATGGTTCCGAAAGCCGTACACCAGCGATCTTAGTATCGAAGGCTTCATCGCTGCATTGAAACGTATTGTAGCTCGCCGTGGAAGACCAATCAGTGTGTACTGCGACAATGCCACGAACTTCAGTGGGGCTGAACGGGAGCTGCAAGCCCATGTTCTACCGCCAGTATGCCATAATTAGAATCCCACTGGTGTAAGTCTGTCTTACTTAGAATGAATCATTTTATTCAATATTTAGTTTTTATATGCATGACGATTGCCATGCATACATCGATACATAGTACATAGGGTCATAGCGTTAGACGCCTGGAGTGACAATTTGCTGCGCCGTATTCATGTGCCTTGCACGTCATCAAATGTGCAGCGTCGACAATAGACCTCGGTGATCGACCGCTCGAGTTGGTCACCGGTGTGCTGTGCGAATAAAGTTCGATTGAGTACAGTCGAACTTTATAGCACGGTATAATTTAATTAGTGGGACGTCACACCTATCCACTACAGAAAATGATGAGACTTCAGGTGAAATCATTTTATACATTCCAGATGCCTATAAAATCATATCTTAGTTTTATAACAATTTTTTTCCATTTTTTTCTTTTCTTCTTTTTTTACTTTTTTTTTTCTAAATAATTAAATTTTGCACTTCTCGGCAAGTGCTGAAAATAATGCAATCGTTCCCTTCCTTTTACGGGGATGAAAATATATGATTTTCTGTATATAATATTTTGTAGGTTTTGGTTGTTTTCAAGGTCTTACCACTAATACGCATTGACAGGCTTAATGTTTTTGCCGTTTCACTCAGTTTCTTGTTTTTTTGAGCTAGTATCATGCTGTTGGTTAGGCTTATTCTAATTTTGTTAATTTAAGGTAACCATTCTATCATAATATAATTAGATTTGTTGTTATATATCACTCTATTTTTATACACAGTTTGTTTTTCTTTTGTCTCACAATTTTCTATTACAATGTTGGGATGTAGGATGTTTTTTATAATAAATGGACCTGAATATACTGGATCTAATTTTCTTCTGTTCTCTATTTTTAACCAAACTTTGTCGTTAATTTTTACATTTAATGGATTTGTTTGATCGGCTTGATCTTCTATTCTCATAACTTTGTTTTTATTTAGTAATCCTCGAGCTTTAGAAACTGTTTGTTGAATTTTGAATTTTAGTTCCGAATAATTTTGGTAAACTGAAAGCGTGTATATTGTTGACAGATTCATAAGTCCTGAGGTGATCAGTCTCATTAGCATTATCAACTGTTATTTTGTTTTGGTCGATTTCCCCAGTTCTAGGCCTATTTTGAACTGGCAGGACAAGTAGTACTTCAGAATTGATAGTATCGCGTGAAAGAGCATCAGGTACCGCATTATTTTTGCCTTTCACGTATTCGATATCAAATGAGAAGTCTTCAAAATCCTTGTTAATTTGGAGGATGGTTCTTTCATCGAAAATAAATATATAACAGGTCGGAGATCAGTTTTCACTAATAAGCGTCTTCCATATAAATATGGTCGAAAATATTTGATTGTCCAGTGGATGGCTGTTAATTTTTGTTCTATGGTGGACTTATTGCTTTCTCCTTTGGTGAACATTCTACTAGCGTATGCAACAGTTAGTTCAGCATCGCCATGTAATTGAGATTGTAAAATTCTTGGTGACATAAGCTCTTGTTTTAATTTTTCAAACGCATTTTTACACTCTTCACTCCACTTGAAGACTGCATTCTTTTTCAGAATTGCATTCAATGGAGCGGTTATATCAGAAAAGTAAGGTATGAAAGTTCCGTAATAATAACAAAATGCGACAAAACGTCATACTTCGTCCGCATTTTGGGGTACCGGATATTTTTCAATCACGGAAAATTTTGCCTTGTCAGGTTGAATTCCTTTCGCGGATATATGATGTCCTAAATAAGTAACATCTACACAGAAGAAATGACATTTAGCACGATTTAGCTGGAGATTGAATTGTTGAAGTTTGGTGAACACTCTTTCTAAAATTTTCAAATGGTGGTCAATAGAACATCCAATGACAATAATAACGATGTACAGAAAAGCACATTCCGGAGGAAGACCGCTTAAAGCTATAGTCATCATCCTTTGAAAACTATTAGGCGAGATTGACAGTCCAAATGGAAGTCTGTTAAACTCATAATGCGCTTTATGTGTGGAGAAGGCTGTTAACTTTTTTGAGTTTTGGCTATTTCGATTTGATGAAATCCTGACATCAAATCAAGAGTCGACAAATATTTCGCTCTCCCAAGTTGGTCCAGAATATCATCTATCCTGGTTAAAGGAAATTTGTCGGCTATAATGTTTTTGTTAAGTTGACGAAAATCACAGACTAAAGGATGCTTTTGATCTTTAGTATTGGATTTTTTCGGTACTAACAAAATTGGTGTGTTATAAGGTGACGTGGAGTCTTGAATAATTCCTTTCTCGAGTAAATCATTAACTTGTTCCGTTATTTCAGCTCTGTGAACTTCAGGAGTTCTGTAGTTTTTTATGTATACTGGTGTGTTGTCGGTAATATTTATATTTTGTTTATAAAAGTTATTGCAGGTTAGCATATCACCTTGCAAAGAGAAAATATTATTAAATTTTTTGCATAATTCTTTTAATTTGCCTTTGGCTTCAGCATTTACACCATCCATATTTAATTCTTTCATGAGATTTGTATTTCGGTTTTCCTGGTCAACCTCTTTGAACGTATACATTGTATATTGTTGTAGAGGGATTTGTTTAGTAAATTTTTTATCAATTATTACTGCTTTATTAGTTTTGTTAATGAATTTAGCTATTGCATGTGCTGAATTAACGATAGCGTTTCCGCAAAATACTCCGGGTTGAACTTCACATGACAGTAAAACGTTGTCTTCTTTGGTGCTCTTCGTATTTATTTGTCTATAAACCTCATAGCGAGGTGGTAGGACAATTGTATCTTCACAAGTGTCTTCAATTATTATTTCAATTGGACCAAGGCTAGTAGCGCATGTTAATGTCTAAGTATCATAATCAATATTACAATGATATTTGGTGAGAAAGTCTCGGCCTAAAATACCATCTGTCGGAATTGGAAATTCGTCATTCACTATATGGAATTTATGTAATAGCGATACACCATCGCTAGTATACAGTTCTGTAGTCATAGAACCTTTAGTTTCAATTTTGAGATTGTTTATTCCCGTAATCAAGTATTTGTCAGTTATCGTGATAAATTCGTTTTGGTTTAATTTATTGGGTTTCAGAATAGATATCTCTGCTCCCGTATCTATCAAAAATGTACAAGTATAATTTGAAATTTTTGGTTTTAAATTGATAAAATTAGTTGGTTTAGTATGAATATTGAAAATGTATCTGGTCAATGGTTCCTTATTTGGGATAATGGGACTGCTTGTTGTTGTTGTTCTTGCGGGTTGCTTGTACCCCCAACATGCTGAGCATGATGATTCTGCTGCTGATGTGGCTGTTGAGGGCCTTACCAGTTTTCCGCATCGTTGTAAAATATTTGACGGGTATTTCCACCCGTGTGTAACTTTGTCCGCGGTTATTCTGGATTCCGCGGCCTCTATTTCCATGTTGGTGTCCCCGATAATTGTAGCTATTTTGGTTGAAAGGACTATTTTGATATCCACTATAATTATTAGATCGGTCTATGGAAGAGTTGACTTGTCCTCTGTACGATCGGCCTCGGTAGTTATTTCTTCCTCTTTGATTTCCTTGATTGTTGTTTTTAAAGTACAATACACTGACTTCAGTCTCGTGCTGATTCTCATGCACTTTTCCAATAGCAGCATCCAAGTTTTCAAATTTACCTGCCTTTATCAGGAGTCTGATTTCAGAATCTCGAACACCGTTGGCCAAAGCTTTAATGCCGGCTTTTGTTCCAAATCTAACGGCTGCATCCAAAGGGATGTTTTCAGCCAAATAGCACTTCTGCAAGTCTAGTGTTAATTTCTCGACTTGGTCAGTGAATTTATTGAGGTCACTTGTCTGTCTCAAAGCATTTAATTTTGCTTGGACAACCTCTGGCTGTTGTTGCTTTCTGCATTTTTCATTAAGTTTTTCTATTATAACCTCTAGAGTTTCCGGGTTTTCTCCGACGGCTGCTATAGCTTTATTTGAGAATTTCGATAAAATCACATTAATCGCAGCGGCGCCATTATCGTTGTTAATGATAGGCGATAGGGCTTTTATAGCCGCTACTGTTGCATTTAATTTATTAGCACTGCCATCGTACTCAGGGATTAACGATGAGGCTGTTTTAATAACTTCCAATACAGACACCATCTTTAGTTCGTCTTTTGGTTTGATGTCTTTAAATTTTCGTGTGAGAATCTCTTTTATTTCTCTATTCCATTCACGAGTATTTTTCGCGATTTTAGCGAATTTTTGCGGTTCTATCAGGTCATAATTTTCTTCTAAGTACCCCTCTACTGAAATTTTAAGTTTTTCGCTCAATTCTAGTTTAGTTTGGAATGTTTCATTGGTGATTTTGTTATATTGAGACTTTTTGCCTTTCTCAATAGAAAGGTATTGTAATTGCTCTGAAAACCGACTTTTTAACGGAGGCCCGGAGGGCCGAGTGACATATACCATTCGATTCAGTTCGTCGAGTTCGGCAAATGTCTGTGTGTGTATGTATGTGTGTATGTATGTATGTGCGTATGTGTGTGTGTATGTGACCAAAAATGTCACTCATTTTTCTCAGAGATGGCTGAACCGATTTTGACAAACTTAGTCTCAAATGAAAGGTGCAACGTTCCCATAGGCTGCTATTGAATTTCTAGTGGATCCGATTTCCGGTTCCGGAATTACAGGGTGATGAGTACGAACACGCAGAAAATGTCGATTTTAATAAATTCTGCAATGAATGTATAAAGGTGAAAATTTTTCCAAAATATGACCACAACTGCTTCGATTTGTAGTATTAGGTCACTAACATCCATTCAAAGTCTATTTGGCCACATTGGCCACCATCATCGGTTCCGGAAGCCCCAGCGGAAGTATCTAAATTCAGAATAACAGTCACATCGGTTTCTCGGAGATGGCTAGACCGATTCGACTGAACTTGGCCTCAAATGAAAGGTATTGCGGCCCCGTAAATGGCTATTTAATTTCATCCCGATCCGACTTCCGGTTCCGGAGTTACAGGTTGTGGCGTGCGATCACATAGCAAATTGTAATTCAAACCGATACTCCGATGAAAGCAAAAAAGGTAAAAATTTCGCTAAAATGTCTCTCAAACAACTTAAATTTGTTGTTCTTGGTCACCGACGGCCAACCAAACTTTCATTGACTACATTGACCACCATAGACGGTTCCGGAAGTGCCCGGGAAAAGCGGCCATCTTTCAAAATTTACGAACTCACATCAGTTTCCCGGAAATGGTTGGGCCGATTTTCACAAACTTAGTCCCAAATGATAGCTATAATATCCCCATACATGTGTATAAAATTTCGTACAGATCGCTTATATGGGTCCGGAAATATAGAACAAATCGTCCGGTCACATATGAAATTCCCATATAAGCCGGAACTCAATTTTTTTTTCAAAGGGGGGACCCCTTGAACTTTCAGAAATCGAATTCGTATTTTTGATGCCAAACATCATTAAAATGCATGAAACGTCGAGATTTTATGCTATCTCGAAAAAATTTTTGCCTTTCTCATATAGAAAGGTTATGCAATCACTCTGAAAAACGTCAACCTACTCCCGGCCCAGAGGGCCGAGCGTCATATCCCATTCGACTCAGTTCGTCGAGATCGGAAAAAGTCTGTATGTGTGTGTGTGTGTGTATGTATGTGTGTGTATGTGTGTGTATGTGTGTATGTGTGTGTATGTGTGTGTATGTGTGTGTGTATGTATGTGCGTATGTGTCAAATAATGTCACTCATTTTTCTCAGAGATGGCTGGACTGATTTGCCCAAACTTAGTCTCAAATGAAAGGTGCAACCTTCCCATCGGCTGCTATTGAATTTTGGATCGATCGGAATTCTGGTTCCGGAATTACGGGTTTCAGAGTGCGGCCACACAGATATTTCTCATATAAACTCTAGGAAAAATTAAAAATAGAATTTTTATTTTTGATGCTAAATGTGTTCAAGGTGCATGAAATGTCGAGATTTGATGCAAACTCGAAAAAAAATTTGACGACGATTCACTTTTTTGGATTTTGGCACATTTTTGCCTTTCTCATATAGAAAGGTTATGCAATCACTCTGGAAAACGTCAACCTAATCCCGGCCAAATTTTTTTTTCGACTCGCATAGTGTTTCTGGATTTTAACAGGGGCGTAGTTGATGGTTTACGGAGAGAGGTTACACCCCCCCCCCCCTCTACTGTTCACTCCCCTCCTTTAAAAATCTCCTTAAATCACCCCTCAGACCACCACCCCATCCAGCCCTCATACCCCTCCCTTTCAACCCCATCATCTTTAAACCACCACTATATCACAAAGCATACCAATTTAAGCTGGGGAGTCGTTCGTTCATGGGACTTTCGCCCTCTTCACATACCCACCCCCGCATGACAAAACGAGTTAGCAAGCAGATAACATTGATCTAATGCTGATTAGGCTAATGGAGTATGATATTTTTTTGTTTCAAGTGTTTCACCGTCGACACGTAGCTCATCAAGTTCGTGGCTGGCATGCCATTGTGTATAAGTGCAAAGTGTACTAAGAATGTAATGGACATTTCCACGATTATGTTGAACATAAAAAGCCTCCGTGCCATAGTTTAGAGAAATGAGAAAGGCACAATTGCACCGCTAGGTGGATTAAAACAGGTTTTGCCTTTCTCATATAAAGAAAGGCTATGCAATCACTGTAAAAATCGACTTTTTACCCGAGGCCCGGAGAGCCGAGTGTCATACACCATTCGATTCAGTTCGTCGAGATCGGCAAATGTCTGTGTGTGTATGTATGTGTGTGTATGTGTGTGTGTCATTTAAACTCACACAATTTTCTCAGAGATGGCTGAACCGATTTTCGCAAACTTAGTTTCATCTAAAAGGTATAACGCTCCCATAAGCTGCTGTTGAATTTTTAGTTGATCCGACTTCTGGTTCCGGAGTTACGGGTTGAAGAGTGCGGTCACACAGCAAATTCCCATATAAACTGGTATCACCATGATGTTCAAATGATGTAAAACATATTAAAATTGATGTAACATTACTCTAGTTTGCGGGACTGGATCACTAATGATCAATCAAAGCAGCTTTGACCACATTGGCCACCTATGACGGTTCATGATGCCCCCGGGGAACCCGCCAAGTTCCTAAGCTAATATCACACCCATTCCACAACGAATTCTCTACCAATTTTTACAAACTTGATTTCAAATGAAAGATACAGTAATGCCATTGATTGCTGCTGAATTTCATTCGGTTCCGACTCTTGCTTCCGAAGTTATAGGGGTGTTAGTAAGGATATACTGGAATTTCCCATATAAATCAGCCCAATCGTAATACCTCAGAGGGTAAAAACTATTGAAACGGTCACCAAATTACTTCTAATCGCAGATCTAGATCACTGATTGCCAATCAAACATTCTTTGAATATATTGTCCACTATCGACGATTCCGGAGTTCCGGAATTCCGGGCATATTCCACAATTAAAGTCACATCGGTTCATCGGTGATTACTGAACCGATTTTCTCAAACCAAGTCTCAAATGGAAGGCAAAATATGCAGTTGAGTATTGCGTCGCCGCACCTCCCCCCACCCCCCCCCCCTCCTTTCCCTTACACCTCCTTCCTTCATCACTCCCCTCCTCTTGGACCATCCTCACGCCCGCATTTCCTTCATCCACCCCGTATACCGAAATAAGATGAAGGATTTCTGACGCATCCTCCACCCACTTTACTAACCCCCCATTCCCTACACGTTCAAACCCATTCCACCAACCTTTCCAAATTATAATCACATGAAGATAACATTGAACTCATGCTTATTAAGCTAATCAAATATTATTCTTTTGCCTTTCTTTTATAGAAAGGTTATGCAATTGCTCGGAGGGCCGAGTCTCATATAACATTCGACTCAGTTCGCCGAGATCGCAAAATATCTGTGTGTATGTATGTGTGTATGGTCCATCAGCTGCAGTTGAATTTTGTGTGGATCCGAGTTCTGGTTCCTGAATTACAGGGTGATACGTACGATCACGCAGCAAATCCCAATTCTAACGCATTCTGCGATGAATGTATAAAGGTGGAATTTTTTCCAAAATGTAAACACAACTGTTGAATTTGTAGATCTAGGTCCCCAACAGTCATTCAAAGTCTCTTTGGCCACACTGGCCACCATCGACGGATCCTGAAGTATCCAAATTCAGAATAACGGTTATATTGGTTTCTCGAAAATGGCTAGACCGATTTGATCAACTTAGTCTCAAATGAAAGGTCGCATCCCCGGAAACTGATATTAAATTCCATCTCCATCCGACTTCCGGCTCCGGAGTTACGGGTTGTGGAGTGCAATCACATAGAAAACTCCGATTCAAACCGATACCGCGATGAATGCACAAACGTGCTCTTATATATTTACCAAGTGTAATGAGAATGAAAGACATTTTCATAATGTTATATTGTACGAGCCAGCTATTAAATTATAGTTTGTAGAAATGAGAAAGGCACAATTGCACCTCTAGGTGGATTAAAACAGTTTTTTTTATAAAAATCGACTTTTTGGGACTGCCGATTTCGCACCTTTTTGCCTTTCTCAATAGAAAGGTATTGCAATTGCTCTGAAAACCAACTTTTTAACGGAGGCCCGGAGGGCCGAGTGACATATACCATTCGATTCAGTTCGGCAAATGTGTGTATGTATGTATGCGTGCGTATGTGCGTATGTGTGTGTATGTGACCAAAAATGTCACTCATTTTTCTCAGAGATGGCTGAACCGATTTTGACAAACTTAGTCTCAAATGAAAGGTGCAACGTTCCCATAGGCTGCTATTGAATTTCTAATGGATCCGATTTCCGGTTCCGGAATTACAGAGTGATGAGTACGAACACGCAGAAAATGTCGATATTAATAAATTCTGCAATGAATGTATAAAGGTGAAATATTTTCCAAAATATGACCACAACTGCTTCGATTTGTAGTATTAGGTCACTAACATCCATTCAAAGTCTATTTGGCCACATTGGCCACCATCATCGGTTCCGGAAGCCCCGGCGGAAGTATCTAAATTCAGAATAACAGTCACATCGGTTTCTCGGAGATGGCTAGACCGATTCGACTGAACTTTGTCTCAAATGAAAGGTATTGCGTCCCCGTAAATGGCTACTTAATTTCATCCCGATCCGACTTCCGGTTCCGGAGTTACAGGTTGTGGCGTGCGATCACATAGCAAATTGTGATTCAAAACGATACTCCGATGAAAGCAAAAAAGGTAAAAATTTCGCTAAAATGTCTCTCAAACAACTTAAATTTGTTGTTCTAGGTCACCGACGGCCAACCAAACTTTCGTTGACTACATTGACCACCATAGACAGGCCGATTTTCACAAACTTAGTTCCAAATGATAGCTATATTATCCCCATAGATGTCTATAAAATTTCGTACGGATCGCTTATATGGGTCCGAAAATATAGAACAAATCGTCCGGTCACATATGAAATTCCCATATAAGCCGGAACTCAAAATTTTTTTTCTAGGGGAGGACCCCATGAAATTTCAGAAATCGAATTCGTATTTTTGATGCCAAACATCTTTAAAATGCATGAAACGTCGCGATTTTATGCTATCTCGAAAAAAAATTATTTTTTATAAAGATCGACTTTTTGGGACTTTGCCGATTTCGCACCTTTTTGCCTTTCTCAATAGAAAGGTATTGCAATTGCTCTGAAAACCGACTTTTTAACGGAGGCCCGGAGGGATGAGTGACATATACCATTCGATTCAGTTCGTCGAGTTCGGCAAATGTCTGTGTGTGTATGTATGTGTGTGTATGTGCGTATGTGTGTGTGTATGTGACAAAAAATGTAACTCATTTTTCTCAGAGATGGCTAAACCGATTTGGACAAACTTAGTCTCAAATGAAAGGTGCAACTTTCCCATAGGCTGCTTTTGAATTTCTAATGGATCCGACTTCCGGTTCCGGAATTACAGGGTGATGAGTACGAATACGCAGAAAATGTCGATTTTAATAAATTCTGCAATGAATGTATAAAGGTGAAAATTTTTTCAAAATATGACCACAACTGCTTCGATTTGTAGTATTAGGTCACTAACATCCATTCAAAGTCTATTTGGCCCCATCATCGGTTCCGGAAGCCCCGGCGGAAGCATCTAAATTCAGAATAACAGTCACGTCGGTTTCTCGGAGATGGCTAGACCGATTCGACTGAACTTGGTCTCAAATGAAAGGTATTGCGTCCCCGTAAATGGCTATTTAATTTCATCCCGATCCAACTTCCGGTTCCGGAGTTACAGGTTGTGGCGTGCGATCACATAGCAAATTGTAATTCTAACCGATACTCCGATGAAAGCAAAAAAGGTAAAAATTTCGCTAAAATGTCTCTCAAACAACTTAAATTTGCTGTTCTAGGTCACCGACGGCCAACCAAACTTTCGTTGACTACATTGACCACCATAGACAGGCCGATTTTCACAAACTTAGTCCCAAATGATAGCTATAATATCCCCATAGATGTCTATAAAATTTCGTACGGATCGCTTATATGGGTCCGGAAATATAGACTAAATCGTCCGGTCACATATGAAATTCCCATATAAGCCGGAACTCAATTTTTTTTTTTCAAGGGGGGGAAATTTCAGAAATCGAATCCGTATTTTTGATGCCAAACATCTTTAAAATACATGAAAGGTTGAGATTTTATGTTATCTCGAAAAAAAATTTTTTTTATAAAGATCGACTTTTTGGGACTTTGCCGATTTCGCAACTTTTTCAGTTTAATATTACCGTGGCTGTTTTTTCTTTTTCAAAATTTTACAACTCGAATAATGATTTATTTTCCTGTATATAGTTGTCATGTGATGTATAATAATAAAATGTTATATATGCATTTAAAAGCTTTTAATGAATATAAACAACACACACATTCTCGTGATTCATGATTGAGAAAGGCACAATTGCACCGCTAGGTAGATTAAAATAGCTTTTTTATGTTCGTGTTCAATATTTTTAATTGTTCGTTTTCATCCATTCCTAAAGAGTTAGACCTGGTTTAGGTTGACGAGCGATTTCCTCGCCTTTTTGAAAGCTTGTTTTTTCACGTACTTCATGTAGGCTTGGTATATTACAAAAGCTAATTGTATGCTGCATATGGTTAGTAATATCCAATATTTAGTCTCCTGGCCATCTTTCCACACCGCGTGCTGCTCTAACGTATTTATTATATTTATTTGCGGATCTCCGCTTACCGTAGGATTTTTACTTGTACGCGACCCTAACTGTCACTGGTTGAGTGGGTGGCGGTCGGACGGCTGGATCTCGGTTAACTTGGCTGATGCTTAACAGTCACGTACTCATTCTCGATAATAGTAAGGTTCGTTCACTTGGTCGTAAGTTAATTCACTTGGTCGTAATTTAACGGAATGGCAATTTGGCTAGTTGGCATTATTTTGGTTATTTTTCTTAGCACTGATTGATTCGATGTTTAATGGAAAAGTCACAGGTAGCATGTGTTAATTTTTGCCGCGATGTTAGTTTCTTCGTTTCACTTTTGTTTGTCTAGGGAAAATTCCCGCCTCGAAGTTATATTTCCATAGCACACTGGACGAATTTTTCACCACTGGCACTCCTCACTTTTATTTGTATAAGTTCTTCTGGAGTTATTGGCAGTTGCTGTGCGATCACTATTAACCAGTTGGGTCTTAGATCTCCATTTTCACTTATCACACGCGAGAACGGAACGGGCTGTTAGGATTCGCGGATCTACAGTGCAAGTGCGGGTTCGTGCCGCTGGTAATCACTGCTCGGATACGAGCCACGGTCTGCCATGTAAGTTTGTCTTACTTAGAATGAATTATTTTATTCAATATTTAGTTTTTATATGCATGACGATTGCCATGCATACATCGATATATTGTACATAGGGTCATAGCGTTAGACGCCTGGAGTGACAATTTGCTGCACCGTATCCATGTGCCCTGCACGTCATCAAATGTGCAGCGTCGACAATAGACCTCGGTAATCGACCGCGCGAGTTGGTCACCGGTGTGCTGTGCGAATAAAGTTCGATTGAGTACAGTAGAACTTTATATAGCACGGTATAATTTAATTAGTGGGACGTCACACTGGTATCAACCCTTATATGGCACTCCGGCGATAGGCTAGTTAACCTTAGGCGGTTCAAACTTGACTGACGAAGCTGCCTGCGGATTTATGTAGCCTTTTATATAGATTAAACAGAGTCCACTGTCAAATATCACTACATGCTGGCGCTCTCTCTAGCGTCTAGCGTCTATCGGAACTATCGTCTATACTACCCCCAGATAGTATGAGTGTGTATATGAATTTATGTGTATGCTTGAAACCAAAAATGTCACATTATTTTCCTGGAAATGGCTGAACCAATTTTCACAAACATAGCTTCAAAGGAAATGGGTAACACTCCCATCGGCTGCTATTGAATTTTATATAGATCCGGTCACCGGTTCCTGAATTACAATGAAAGTAGAATAGTGGAAATTTTTCTAAAATGTGAGCCTACCCGATCATTATAGCATAACAAGATTATAACGCAATTTTTGTTACAAGTTGTATTATAAATCAGCTTTCGTTAATAGTTAAAATAACAGAAAATTATAACAAGTATCAATGGGAGCTACAGTTTTGATAGTTTTTTGTTACGATGTTCTGATCTGGCAATAGCTTGTAATTGTAGTTCTACGCCCATAACCGGAATTCAACGCTTCTTTAGCCATATTGGCAAACTTCGACGGTTACAGAAACTCCGACAGATGTATCCACACCCAAAACAATTCTTCAAGAGCGCACATACATCAACGTTTTTCGCTGTCTAACTATATGAGAAACACTCTCAAACGTTACGGCAATGTTTGCGCTCTTACCTGCACAATACAATACCAAACCCGACAGCACCCTATTTTGTAAACAACGCATTACTTGGTCGTCAGTGGCATTATATCACTCGTGCAACATCACACGCTAACCCCTGATTGTTTGCTACGCGCATGACATACATTTGAATAATGAATCGAATTCAGAAAAATTCTAAAACCATGATTTTTTCCTTGTATGTACATTTATTTCGTATTTCGAATTATGTCTATTTAGTTTTGATTCCATAATTATTCCTATTTTTCGCCATATTCACATTGCGCATGCGATCAGCAGTAATACACTTAGTTACCAGTATGAATAGACAATTTAGATTATTCGAATCATTTTTCTGATATAGTACAATCAATTTCTGCAGTGAATAATGATGTTATCTTAATTAGAAGGCAAAATATTTCAGACACTAATGTATTCAGCCGTGATATAGCCAAGAGCACGAAAACAACATTATATTTTAATTCCCTATATGGTTACCGAATTTATCGATGCCCAATTATTTTGTTTGTGGGTAACAGGACAATTTTACTATATTCAGAGTACATCGATAATAAACCGGTTCTAAATAAAATAAATACCCAATTTCATGGTACTTTCAACGAACAAAACCTCTAGCGCTCTAGGTATGCATCCTGGAGCTTTGATGACTTCGAGAAAGTATATTGGGTAAAATTAATAATTTCGATAATTATTATCTGATGTAGATCAGCTCCATCTTTGGACAGAGACGGTAGAGGAAATGAAAACTTTTTCAGTAGAGTTTTTTGTTTTGATGTTTTACATTTCTTATAAAAGAAATGTATAGAATTCGCTCAAACTTTCAAGATTTTTTCCGAGGCCCGGAGGGCCGAGTCTTATATACCAATCAACTCAGCTCGACGATTTGGGACAATGTCTGTGTGTGTGTTTGTGTGTGTGTATGTAACGGACATATTCTCATTCGTGTTTCTCAGCAATGGCTGAACCGATCTTATCCAAACCAATTTTAAATGAAAGAACTCAAAAACAGTATGAACGCTATTAATTTGTTTTTGATTCTGATGTTTAGTTACCAAGATATGAATGCTTGAATGCGTAAAAATGGCGTTTTTTGCAGTTTTTTTTAAATTATCTGCCGAAATTGATAATATAGATTAACAATTTATATGTTTTAAGATAGCTTTAACAAACACCCTTCGAACAAGTAATAGATTGTTGAAATCGGACTATTATCAAAAGAGATATTTAACATTAAATGCGGACGAAAGATTTTTATCATTTCCCATTGCCAGAAATATGACGAAAACATGTAATCTATTATTAACGCCAAAACGGCTTATTTTAGGTCAATAATATCTTCGGAGAATTTAATGGAGGTAATATGCCCTTTCTTTTGGTAT
Organism: Topomyia yanbarensis; assembly: GCF_030247195.1. Lineage (NCBI taxonomy): Eukaryota > Metazoa > Arthropoda > Insecta > Diptera > Culicidae > Topomyia > Topomyia yanbarensis. Next base: position 258,425,144 of record NC_080671.1, on the reverse strand, counting down.
TGTGGTTTTGCTGATTAATCCCCCTATGAGTGAGATATTTTCACAAATTTTCTTGGAAGTGATTATATCGAAATGATGCCTTCAGCAAATTTGTAGCTCTTACTTTTGCGAATAACTTTACTAAAGACTTCAAATATCTATTTTGAATACTTTAAAAGTTATGGCTTGTTGTTTGTTGATTACTCTTTGTTGCCTATTTATTGTTCAATATTGTAATAATCCATTGAAATAAGCCAAACATTATTTTGATAAAACGAATTTTGTATTTCATTTTTCTATCTACAACCGCTAGAAATAATCACCGAACACTTCCAAGTTGTCTGGAAGGAACTTGATAACTTATCAGTGCAAAAATCTTCATTTGTGCGAACATTCTGACTGCAATTTTTCTAAATTATGACCATCGGATCGATCTGAAACATATCGGAAAATGAAAAGCGAAATAAATAACTCCAAGCAACGGCGTAGTCAAGAGAAGGTTTTGGGGTTTAACACCATAGATGTATTATTCGCTGTGTTTCACATTAATAGGTACATTTCATTTTTGGAGATTTTTTTATTGCATCGAACTACAACAATTTTTAGGTAGTTTGCAAGGGGTTATTTTATAGACTTCTTCCAAAATTTGGCGAACCTATTCCAATCCGTGTACCAATTAATTGCTATACTTAAAG